>NC_084503.1:13997557-14297557 GCF_024500385.1 Phyllopteryx taeniolatus | reverse complement strand
GGTACGCGTCAATGTTTGCTGAGTGTTGCTGAAGGAACTGGCCGCGAGAGTGTTGTAGAATGGCAATCTCGTCAATAAAAATAAATAATACAAATAATTATTGACGTCTGGGGGACCCACTTTTTTACAAAAAAACGACATCGAGTAAGACATGTTGGGTTTTATTTACGGTTGTTTCCTTGTTCCTGAGTCAGGGCGCTTTGGCTACATTCCACTCCACGTCACAACGCACGGCGTCATGAGTCGGAGAGACGGCGGCTTCCCCCACACATATGAAGATTGTTTTTCGTAAATATTGAACAGGTTCAATATTTAAGATTGTCATTCCCGACCTGTTTCAAACCTTATTATCGGGACAAATCTTTTTTTAGCACACCTCAGACCTAAGGATAATCTTAGAAGATAGATAGAAAATAGTCTGGCATTTGACCTCCTTGGGGCAAAATTGGTAAAAAAAAAAAAACTCCCCAATTGTTTTAATGTGTGTACCAGGCCTTAAGTACATAAGATTTACACCCACTGGTTGAAGAAACTGAGTTGATCTAAATGTTCCCTTTAAATAGTGTCAGTCTGATCCATCTCTGGACCTTTTCAGCATATTGCATATTCTCCCTATGCTTGTGTGGATTCTCGCCAGTTACACTGACTTCTTACTGTAGTTGAAAACATGTATCTTAAAGGAGATATTATGCTTATTTTTCATCATTTAAAACAGTTTAAATGAACTTAGTCTGTTTTTGGGAGGGGGTGGTCCTGAGCCACTGTTCACCCCGCCTGCTCTACTGCAGAATCAATGTAGAGGACAGATTTCATGACCATGATGACCACAGGCTGAGCTAAGGGGTGAAGTCAAACAGTTTCTACTGTACTTGCGGAAGCAGAGCCCAGACTAAAAAGACTGCCATGCATAGTTCTATAACCAAGCAACAAGCTATCTTGAGTTAAGAAATGATTAATCCCGTTACGATTACTATCACTAAATGTGTTTTATCAATTTAACTGTTCATACATTTAATAGCTGATTATTTTAGTTTCAGGCGGCACGGTTGCCGACTGGTTAGAGCGTCAGCCTCACAGTTCTGAGGACCCGGGTTCAATCCCCGGCCCCGCCTGTGTGGAGTTTGCATGTTCTCCCCGTGCCTGCGTGGGTTTTCTCCAGGCACTCCGGTTTCCTCCCACATCCCAAAAACATGCATTAATTGGAAATTGCCCGTAGGCATGACTGTGAATGCGAATGATTGTTTGTTTCTATGTGCCCTGCGATTGGCTGGGAACCAGTTCAGGGTGTACCCCATCTCCTGCCCGATGACAGCTGGGATAGGCTCCAGCACGCCCTCGGCGACCCTAGTGAGGAGAAGCGCCTCAGAAAATGGATGGATGGATGGATATTTTAGTTTCAGGACAAACGCCACAGATTTTCACCTGACCCTTAGACTTGTATTATTGTCATAAATCATCATGAATAAACTTATATAACAATGTCAAAATCTTATCATAACTCTAATCAAGTTTTAATTATGTATAATTTAGTCCCTTATTCACTTTTTAGGGGATTAATTCCAGCAAATTCTCCTTTGGAGAACTTGCTGAATACCAAGGGCAGTGCGTAGTGAGGAGGCAATACTGCATCCATCACTTCCTCTGTCATAATCCGTCCCCCGCATGTTTGAGGTTAAATTGGATTCCAACTCAAATAACAGTCACTGCTATTCTCTCCATCTCCAGTCTGTGCATCGCCATTAGGGTAGTGCTGATCGGCTCATATGCATGCTAAAAATGGATTTAAGCACCATTAGTATGTTAGGTGCAAAATGACATTATCTCTCCTCGATGTGAACTCCACGGCAACCATTTGGAGATATATTATGCCGTAGCAACAATCCCTGATCTGTCAGTCAATTTGCCTATCTGTTTTTCTCCCCTGGCTGTTGCAATCACCCATTAATTTCATCATTTAAATGAGTGTAAGTGGCTAATCCAGGCCGTGTGCTTGTAGAGGGATCAATTTAAATGAGTGAGAGATTCTCAAGCGTTCAAAATGTGGGAATTGAGGTTAAAGCCTCGTAGGCAGGTCGCATGGGCTAAGATTACTTCTTATGCTATTTATGTTTTGGTGTACAATTTTTCATATTACTCCTTCACCCAAGGTGTTATTTTCTGCTTTATAGAAGTAGTTAACAAGAAACATTGCATTTCCATAATCTGGAATGACGATTTATCATAGTCAGTAAATGTATGTTTATGAAAAATGAACTGTGTTCTACAAATGCAAACAGAACGGGGTGCTTTTGGAATGTTGTCTCCTTTAAAGCATTTTGTTGTTTACGGCTGCTGATTTAGCATGTGTTTATATGGTATATCAGCAACTTCCAGTGTGGCCATGGCAGAATGAATTGGGAATGAAATAGTGTCTCTGAAGAGGTTTGGTGTACTCCAAATTGGAATCTCTCTTCTCATTGCTTCATTATCGCAACTTTCTCTTTGTGTCTGCTTGGAGGCTAATTAAAGGGGGACAGAGAGAGCCCGAGTAAAAGACCCCGCTGATGGAAATCCAATGAGGTGGAGAGGAAAATGAGAATAGAGCAATCATTAGTTGTCTTACAGTGCCCTTGATAAATACCACCAATGCCTTCGCAAAACGGATAAAAAGCACAAACTCTACTTGTTCTTGTAACGTAGGATGACTAATCTGAATGTAGGTGGGATGTCGAGTGTGGAATCATCTTAATCTATTTGTTTGTGTCTTAATGTGACTCCTCTTTCTGCCAGAAATACGGAGCTTGAACGTTAAACTAACTTTCCAGATGTAATTATTTACCTCTCTTTCAACTAACATTTTGGGAAAGTAAGTTAAGGGCTACAGAGCAACAGAATCACGTATGTGCCTTACAAATTCTCTCAACATCTTCAACCCATTTGATAATCTGTGACAAAAATATCCAATTTACATCCATATACAAATGCTCAACATAAGGATCATTTCCCTTATCTGGCCACCGGCTTTCTGATGGATCTATAAGTGATTACGAAAAAACATGGTAATACATGTTTGAATGTTACCAGACAGGGCTAGGAATGAATAATAATTAGTCATAATCATTACCATAATGCTATTCCAAAATGTGTTCACCTAACAGATTCACTCCATGTTCTTTGTTTCATTTCTGGGGTCACGGTCATGTGGGATAATCCAGTTTCACTAGTTTGGGGGTAGCCACTGGTTCTCGCTATTCACAGTTACTGTAGCCAAAACATTATTACTGTAGACAAGGACGTCTTTATTTGAAACTAGACGTGTTATTAGGTTTTAAATTAACCCAAGCAGAGAAGACACATCAATATTTTTATGGCAATTTTATTTGTTTTAGAAGGTGACTTTCAATGGCAGTAAATCCAACAGTAATAAATCAATGCTTTTAACAGATGAAATGCAGACATAATATTGCTATGAGTCCCATCTAAAACAGATGTCGGTTTTTGATGCAGCGCCGCCTGAGGGATCAAAGGTCACGGGCATTCAATGTTGGTTTTCGGCCTTGCCTCTTATAGGCAGTGATTTCTCCAGATTCTCTGAACCTTTTGATAATATTATGGTCCGGAGATGAAATCCCTAAATTCCTTGCAATTGTACGTTGAGGAACATTGTCCTGAAACTGTTCGACTATTTTCTCACGCACTTGTTCACAAAGAGGTGAACCTCGCCCTATCTTTGCTTGTGAATGACTGAGCAATTCAGGGAAGCTCCTTTTATACCCAATCGTGGCACCCACCTGTTCACCTGTTAGCCTGTTCACCTGTGGGATGTTCCAAACAAGTGTTTGATGAGCATTCCTCAACTTTCTCAGTCTTTTTTGCCACCTGTCCCAGCTTTTTTGGTTAATGATTATTTGCTAAAAACAATAATGTTGATCACTTTGAACATGAAATATCTTGTCTTTGTCGTGTATTCAATTAAATATAGGTTGAACATGATTTGCAAATCATTGCATTGTGTTTTTATTTATGTTTAACACAACGTCCCAACTTCATTGGAATTGGGGTTGTACTCCAGTACTCCAAAGTACAAGGACATTCACCTCAGATAATGTGTCGCTCGAGGATTTTTTTTTTTTTTTTTTTTTTTGCTCATTGCAACTTTCAGTCTTGAGGAGATAATTCCGGAGTGAAGAGGTGACATTGCGAAACTTCTCAGATGGTTTAATGGAGTGAAGAGATTGTCTCTCAAGCTATTTTCAATGCTTTAGATTGGTGAATTATTTGTAAAAATAAATAAATAAATAAAAGAGAGGCGGCACGCTGGACGACTGGTTAGCATATCTGCCACACAGTTCTGAAATCCCAGCCCCGCCTGTTTTCTCCCCGTGCCTGCGTGGGTTTTCTCCGGGCACTCCGGTTTCCTCCCACATCCCAAAAACATTCATGGTAGGTTGATTGAAGACTTTAAATGGCCCTTAGGTGTGAATGTGTGCGCAAAGGTTGTTTGTTTATATGTGCCCTGCGATTAGCTGGCGACCTATCAAGGTGCACATCGCCTCTCGCCTGAAGATTGCTGGGATAGGCTCCAGCACGCCCGCAACCCTAGTGATGATAAGCGGAACGGAAGATGAATGAATGAATGATAAGAGAGACCCTTGTGGGGATTGACCAATAGTAACGATTTATGAAAAAACGTGAAATTTAGCAAATTTGCCTGACAGCGACGATATGCATTTCTCTGGCGTTCCGTGTTTTGTCACGGTTCTCATAGCAAGCTAGGGATACAGCACGTTGCATTCTACTACAGTTTGACACAGGGTGTGTCATCTGGCTGGGGGTCATGATGGGTATTTGTTGGCAATGCCCCCACAAATGAGTTAGAATGCCAGCCTGCCCCCGCTGAAAAAGTATAGCTTATTTGCATGTGATCACATCATATCCTGTCAAAGTACTCTACCACATGCAGGCCAGTTGAGCTGACTGCTTTCAAACTTTTCCTAACATTTGGCACCTCCATGGCAATGTGTGCTATTCATTGGCCCTACTAAAAAACGTGTTTTCATACCACAGGTGCACAATGTGTCATGCAATAAAAAGCCCCATTTGTTCAGCTGTCGTTTGAAAGAGACGTAACATGGAAAACGCATAACTGAGTAAAAGGACACCGAGGCGTATAGAAAAGTGCCCACACTATTTGACCACAACTTTTCTAAAGCTATGCTATGTATTTAATATACTTTACAATGCCCGCCGTGTGATGCAGTGCCTTAAAAAAGTATTCATACCCCTTGAACTTTTTCACATTTTGTGACCTTATAATTACAAACTTCAATGTATTTTGTTGAGATTTTATGTGGTAAACCAACACAAAGGAGCACAAAATTGTGAAGTGATATGAAAATGATAAATGGTTTTAAAAATTTTAAGTGAATATAAATCTGAAAAGTATGGTCTGCATTTGTTTTCAGCCCCCTGTACTCTGATACCCCTAAATACAATCCAGCGCAATCAATTGTCTTCAGAAGTCACCTTGGACACTGTTGCAAAAGAGATTATTAATCTCAGTGAGGTTTTCCTGGCTAAATAAAGGTTAAATAAAAAATAAAATTAGTAAATAAGTGTCCACCTATGTGGAATTCACTCTCAGAATTAATACACCTGTTCTGTGAAAGCTTTAGTGGTTTGCTAGTGAGCACTAGTGAACAACAGCAGAAGACCATGGAACTCACCAGACAGATCAGGGAACAAGTTGTGAAGTTTAAAGATTTCGATTATTATTATTAATAATAATAATTATATATATGTATATATATATATATATATATATATATATATATATATATATATATAAAGGCGGCACGGTGCACGACTGGTTAGATCGTCTTCCTCACAGTTCTGAGGATCGGTGTTCAATCCCCAGCCCCGCCTGTGTGGAGTTTGCATGTTCTGCCCGTGCCTGCGTGGGTTTTCTCCAGGCACTCCGGTTTCCTCCCACATCCCAAAAACATGCATGGTAGGTTAATTGCCAACTCTAAATTGCCCGTAGGTGTGAATGTGAGTGTGAATGGTTGTTTGTTTGTATGTGCCCTGCGATTGGCTGGCAACCAGTTCAGGGTGTACCCCACCTACTGCCCGATGATGGCTGTGATAGGCTCCAGCAGGCCCGCGATCCTAGTGAGGAGAAGCGGCTCAGAAAATGGATGGATGGATGGATGGATATATATATATATATATATATATATATATATATATATGTGTGTGTATATCTATATATATATATATATATATATACACACACACACACACACAGTCCTCTCCAAACGTATTCAAATGGCAAGGTCAATTCCTCTGTTTTTGTTGTATACTGAAGACATTTGGTTTTCAGATCAAAACATGAATATGAGACAAAAGTTCAGAATTCCAGCTTTTATTTCATGGTATTTGCATCTTGATGTATTAAACAACTCAGGACAGCACACCTTTTGTTTGAACCCACCCACTTTTCAAGTGAGCAAAGGTATTGGAACAGACATGATTGAATTAACTTAAAGTCATATCAAATCAATTACTAAAACTGCCTTCTACCATCTGAAAAACGTATGCAGAGTGAAGGCTTGCATGTGTCAAGCAGACCAGGAGAAGCTCATCCATGCTTTTATTTCAAGTAGACTTGACTATTGTAATGGTCTTCTGACTGGACTCCCCAAAAAGAACATTAACCAGCATTCAGAATCCTGCAGCTCGGGATCTGAACAGAAAAAAAGAGGTCAGAGCACATTACCCCAATTCTAAAGTCTTTACACTGGCTCTCAGTCAGCTTTAGAATATATTTTAAAGTTCTGCTACTGGTCTATAAATCACTAAATGGTTTAGGGCCTGAATACATGAAAGAAATGATAATTGATTGTAAACCCAGTAGGGCTCTGAAATCGACACTCAGGTCAAGTGGTGGAGCACAAAACAAACATAGTGAAGCAGCATTTAGCTATTATGCTGTACACAAATGGAATAAGTTGCCAACAGAAGTGACGTCAGTGTTGAAGTCCAAGTTCACAACTCTTCTTTTTTTCATGCTTTTAAGAGCATTTCCATATTTAAATGATATTTCTTGCACTGTACGCTGTTTTAATTGTAGTTCTATTTTTCTTTGTTTTAAATGTTAATAAGCATTTTTCCTTTGTTCTTTTTTAATGCTTTTAATCATGTAAAGCACATTGCGTTACCATGTGTATGAAATGTGCTATATAAATACATTTGCTTTGCTTTTGCTTAAAGTGAGTAACATTTAATATTTGGTGCCATAACCCTTACTTGCAATAACTGCATCAAGCCTGCGACCCATTGACTTCACCAGACTGTTGCATTCTTCATTTGAAACGCTTTTCCAGGCCTTTACTGCAGTCTCTTTCAGTTCTTGTTTGTTTCTGGGGGTTTCTCCCTTCAGTCTCCTCTTCAGGAGGTAAAATGCATTCTCTATTGGGTTAAGGTCAGGTGATTGACTTGGCCAGTCTAAGACCTACCACTTTTCCCCCCAAATGAAGTCCTTTTTTGTGTTGTCAGTGTGTTTTGGGTCATTGTCTTGTTGAATGATGAAGCTTCTTCTAATTAGTTTGTATGCATTGTATGCAAAATGGTTTTGTATACTTCAGAATTCATTCTGCTTCTACCATCATGAGTTACATCCTCAATAAAGACTAGTGAGCCCATTCCAAAAGCAGCCATGCAAGCCGAAGCCATGACATTACCGCCACTATGCTTCACAGAGGAGCTTGTGTGTTTTGGATCAAAAGCAGATCCTTTCTTTCTCCATACTTTGGCCTTTCCATCACTTTGGTTGAGGTTAATCTTGGTCTTATCAGTCCATAAAACTTTGTTCCAAAACTTTTGTGGCTCATGTCTGAACTTCTTTGCAAAATCCAATCTGGCCTTCCGATTCTGATAATGAGTCATTTGCATCTTGTGGTATGGCTTGTATATTTCTTCTCTCCAAGTCTTCTTCGAACAGTGGATTGTGATATTTTCACCCCTGCCCTGTGGAGGTTGACAGTGATGTCACTGGCTGTTGTCTTTGGGTGTTTCTTCTCAGCTCACAGTGTTTCTGTCATCAACTGCTGTTGATACCCTTGGCAACCTGTTCGATGTCTGTTGCTCAGTACACCAGTAGTTTCTTTCTTTTTCAAGACATTCCAAATTGTTGTCTTGTCTATGCCCTATGTTTGTGCAATAGCGCTCATCGATTTTCCCTCTTCTCTCAGTTTCAAAATGGTTTTCTTTTTTCCCATAGACAGCGCTCTGGTTTTCATGTTTGCCCAACAGCAAATGTAGTTTTCGCAGGTGAAACCCAAAGCCAAAAACAAGCACTATTTAAGCAAAAAGAAGAGTTGTTAACCTGGACTTAAAAACACTGACGTCACTGGGGAGAATCTGTCTACAGGACAACTAGAAGTCGTGCACTCCACAAGTCTGGTTTAAGGAAGAGTGAATGAAAGGCTTAGGAAGTCAGATTTGCAGTTTGCCACAAGCCATGTAAGGGACACCGCACAGATGTGGAAGAAGTTGCTTTGATCAGACAAGACCACAGTAGAATTTTTTTTGCCCTAAATGCAAAGCGCTATTTGTGGCGGAAAACTAACACTGCTCATTACCCTGAACTTACCCCCACAGCATGATGTTGCCACAACCTTTTTTCACAGTGGGGATGCCTTTCTTCAGCAGGGACAGTAAAGCTGGCCAGAGTTGATGGGAAGATGGATGGAGCTACAGTAAATACAGGGCAACCCTGGAAGAAAAGCTGTTGGAGGCGGCATAAGACTTGACGTTCATCTGACAACGCGAGCGTACTGTGCAGTATGTATGTGATTAACAGGCTTTTGCCTGTTTTGGTACAAGAAATGGATTAGTAATAGTTGACAGAAAACTATTATCATCAAACATTTGAGCAGCAGTAGTAGTAGGAAGCTGAAAGCCTTGACAGAACGTGAAAAACGTGTCAGACCTTGATCAGAATGTGGGCAATGTGAGGGACCCATCAGAATGTGCGGGACTGGAATGGAATGTACTGGTGATCTGGCATCCCTGGTAAACCAGGACTCAGAAGCCCGTTTCCCCCTTCTCCCATCACTGACATTATGATACACAGTGAGAAAACTGAGCAAGACTTGATGCGGAGAGAGAAAAAAAAAAAAAAATCCCAAAATCCCACAACATACTGTGCTACGTTTCGTGGCCACAGGGAAAAACATAGCATAATCAGCAGTGTGTACTCTGATGAGAATGAAGCAGAGGTTGAAATTAAAAGGCCTTTATGCAAACCCGTTCCATATCATGAACATACATTCCCCCTTACTTAATATTCCTATAGTCTCCCTAATCAATTTGGTCAGGCACTAACAAAATGCCTTCATGTAATGTATAGTATATATGCCCAGGCTTTAGGCTTGTTGGGATGTAATGTGTGTACATACAGGTACTGTATGATGACAATATTCCCCGACTATATCACACTTTTTGTTAAACTTACCTGTCTGTCGTGAAAATTTTTGATGGGTTTTTACATTATATTATTTACTTTAATGCCCTCCCAGGCACTTTTAAGCTTTATTGAATGCCGGGAGAGCAGTAAAACGCAAGAACACAGTAAGCACATTCACACAGGAGCTGCTGTCGGGCACAGCTCAGGACCAGACACTTTTCGAAACTCGTCACATCAGCAAGCCCCACATCGTATCCATCAAACAGACACAGTCTGTACAGTCATTTCTATCTATTATTTTATGTTTGCAATTTTTTTGTGTTCAAATACATTTACACTGTGTTTAAAATGGTGCTTTAATACATTGGAATGCATTTAAAACGTGGTGTAGGCCCACTCTGGGTTATCCCTCTTCTATACAGCTTCTCCTCACTAGGGTCACGGGTGAGCTGGAGCCTATCCCAGCTGCCTTTGGGTGAGAGGCGGGGTACACCCTGGACTGGTCGCCAGCCAGTCCACACATATAGACACAATCATTCACACCTAAGGACAATTCAGTCTTCAATGAACCTAACATGCATGTTTTTGGAATGTAGAAGGAAACCGGAGTACCCGAAGAAAACCCATGCAAAGCCAGGGAGAACATTCACATGATTGATGTTAATTGTAGGTATTATTATAACCTCTTGTAAAACTGAAACACAAATCTACCCAGCTGAATAGAATTGTCAAACACCAATAGCCTTAGCTCATATTTACTGTATATTGTCAATTTTTAGATGAAGACTAGACAGTCTATGCTGTCACGTGACTTACAAAGAACTGTGCCGGCTGATAAGGAAAAAGTGAAGGACTGTGTTCTATACTTACACAAATGTGCAATTTACACATGCGCACGCACACATGCACACACACACACTCGCAGACTAACACACACACTCGCACACAAGCACACTTGGTTACATAATGATGCGGCAAGCAAATAAAAATAGCAGCTCAGGTTTGGGATCAATCTTAGCAAAAATATTTCAAACAACAATACATGACCAGTTCAAACCAAGAGAAAATGCACTTTAGATGAAAATAGAAATATAACTACCAAAAAAGGAATGAAAAACTAACAACAGTGCCTCATTTAATTCAATGTATTTGTTTTCTAACACAGAAATATGTTCAATTTATGCAGATTAGTGTTGATGCCAAAAACGAGGATGAAATAAAAAGGCTCATGAAATATCTTGCCAAGTGTAGAGCTAAGGGAATCTTATGTGATTCGTATGATTTGGGCTTGGAGAAAGTAGAAAGTTTTTAATCACCGCACCATGCAAAAAGGGTTTTGAATCAATGTATAGATGATTGCATAATGCTTAATACATTCAGATTAACAAGATAGGGTTCTTTGGTGGGTTTGTTCATTAGGATGCCATACATATACGGTTAGAGCAACTGTACATACAGTATGTCCTAAGAATAGCCTCTCTTTCTCTGTTTATTTCTATTTATTTATGTATATGTGCTGGGAAATCTACAGAGGCCCTCAAAGCTCACATAACTCTGGTCGTACGATATTTGAAGCACAGCCGGTCACGCATTCAAGGAGTTGCTTCTCTATGCGAACCTTATTCGACTGTTTTGATGAGGCCTTGTTCAAAACATGAAACGGCAACATCCATGGCGACTGTATTTTAATACAGTGTTCTCCAAATATTCTCAACGTTTTTCAGAATCATACACACGAGGGGTAAACAGTACCTTAAATACAGGCTAGAGCCAAACACAAGGGCATAATTTGAATCTCGTTTCACACCACTTATCGCCATCTGAGGTTATATAGTTAGTTATATTGCCTGTATCTGATGCAGTGAATGAATGTTAGTATACAGTGGACAAACTTGCAAGTTACCATGTCCCTATATATACTTGCCTTGCCAACTAAACAAATATATATAGAATTGACAGAAAACTATAAACTGCTTCCCATCTCAATTCATTGCAGCATGAATGTGTAAATCGTATTATTACTTTATCATTCAGGAACTATTCACAAAATTAGTTTTGTGCTGAGTTTGTGGGAATATTTGCAATCCATTGCTTGAATTTCTTTTGGGAAAACAATGAGTCTTATCATGCTCAAGCTTTACCAATACCCTTCATGCGTTGCTTGAAACTGTTATCAATTGAACAAAACTGCCTGCTATTTTCATTAAGATCTCTGAAGATTATTAATACCGTCAGATCCATATTGTTCAGTGCTGGAAATAAATACTGTACATCATGAGGAGCACAGTGCAGGAAACACAGGAGAAAGAATAACTGAGTTATCAATAAAAACATATAGGAGTTAATTGCAGAGAGCTGTGGATAGCAATTGATGATAGCCGTCCATTAAGCTTATGACAAGAATACCATTTTACATGACTACCTGTTTCGGTAAATATTGTGTTTCAACCCAACCTTTGAGATGAAAGACTTGGCAACACAACGCAATCAGTAGCCTGATCTGTGAGGCATCCTATCACAGATTATTCGCAATATGTCACTGTGAAGTCCATTTTCAAAGAAACCTCATCTTCTAGGCAATAGTTCATGTGAAATAACAGAATTCCATGTGGTTATATTGGAGGCATCAAATTCAATAACATTAACAGATGATGTCAACGTTAGACTTGAACACAGTCACAGCATCTGTTTAATTGTTGTTTGTGTTTGCCCCGCTAACATGTCTAATATCCGTATTAGTGTGTTTGCCTCTATCATTTTATCCTCCAAAAAAAGAATGATTGCTTTGGGGCCAACAAAGTCCCACAAAGTAGTTCAGATATTGACTTTGCTAAGTCAACCTTTAACGTACAAATCCTTCTCAGACACGTGTCCTTGGGGTGACGCGGGCTCCACTCATGACATGTTTTCAGCTCACAGTCCAGCAGACATTAATTCCACTCAATCTTCACACCCAATTTAGTCTTGAATGTTCCTGCCAATACGGCTAAGTCTTGGACTAAGCAGTGGTAATTTATACAAATAACTTCTTAATAGCAAGCAGTGCCGGAATTAAGGAAACGCATTCAAACCTAGTAGCAATTTTGTGGTGTGGGAATTGAGATGGAAGTGCACGCTCAATGCTGTACGTCCATGTTCTCAATGAGCAAAGTATGGTGGCCTAATTTAGCATGAGGGCGTATGGCACCTATATACAGTATTTAGTAACTCACTTTTGTCGTGAGGGAAGACATGAGGGCAGTTGGTGTTCGAGAGGATGATGCAGGAGATAGGCTTACATGGAAAAGGATGACGCGCTGTGGCGACCCCTAAAGGGACAAGCCGAAAGGAAAAGAAGTTACTCACTTTTGTCATTCTTTCATCTTAAAATAACAATCAACAGGACAAGTGAGAAAATGTCTGACTCTGCCTTTGGTCTGCCCAGCATTATGTTGTGACCTTTTACAAGACAACAGCTATCAACGTTTACAAAGTGAAATACTTGAGAAGGTGGCATTTGAATCCGTTCAGAAATTGCATGTGAATGGTGGCGATGATGAGTCCACGGTGTTGCTTTTGATTGCCTTGCAGAAAAATCCAATACTTGATAACTGAAGAACGTGTGGGCTGAGCAACATAATAGCTCTCTTGTCCCCAAAAGAGACACGTTCTGTTCTTTGCTTTCAAATCTGTTTTGTGCTTCTCTTGCACATGTTACGAGTACAGTACAAGCTAAAGAAAAAAATACTTTATGTCCAAGAGCTTTGGTGTCAATTCTTGCCTCCCAGTCGTTTTATTATTATATCTTGCTATGCAACAAGTCTCACGTTAATTGCTGAAAGTTATTTTCCAAAACAAAATGAGAAATTTCAAAATGATTGATCTTGCCATTCCATTAATTGTGTACAGTCTGTATGAACATTCGTTGAACGTGTTCAGATGGAATTATTTAACAGGATCACATTCATGTTTGTAATATTTACAGATCTTGGTAAATAATACTTTTGTTTCAAATGATCAAAATGAATTTATAGTGTGTTGGCAAGTAGCTCTTCATTCATATGCAGGACTGTGCAAGTCTTAGGCATTAGATTTGTTGTTTTAGCAACTCGATACTGTAACCATTATCAGTCTGTGGTGCCCAGACTGAACTGTAAACAATGGGGGGGCTCCATGTATTTTGTTTGGTTGGTAGGCTACTTTGTGGTTCATTGAGGATAACTAACACAAGTATGGGGGCGTTATGATTTTGGAGTTGCAAAATAAATAATAAAATTCCAGTATATGCACCTTTATCCGTAAGCGTAATGTTTGAATTTTTCCTGCAGACTCATTTTTGGGTGAAGTATTCTATTTCAAAATGTCTGCTGTGAAAAAGCAAGTGAAAGCAAAATCATATTTAAACTTGAATGCTCATCACTGAGAACATCATTAAATTGTAATACTGTGGGATGGACACTAAATGAGCCCCCGGCTACTCTTCAGTTATTTATTTTTACAAATAATAATAATTGAAAACATTAACGTTCCAGCATCTGTTCTTAAATATGCGCATTTCAACGTATTGATGCCTGCATGCCAAGATCATTGTGTTGTACGAATTAACGTTCTGTAGTTAGGAGCACAATTAGAACAAAAGAAATGAGCTACTCTCAAAATTGGAAGATTTAGATGTAGTCAAGAGATGTTGGCGTTGAGGTGGGAGTGGGATAGTGTCTCAAATGCAGCAATAATGCAGAAGAGCTGAACTGACTATGGTATTAGTTCATCACTAATAATGATTAGTTGTTGTTTGTTTTTTTACAAACCTTTGAAAATGGTAAATTTATGGGCTAAGAAAAGTCTGCTACACATGAGGCTATTGCACATCATTGATTCAAAGGATTAGTCAGAAAAATACTGCACATCCATACAATAAATACGATACACAACATTTGAGTGAATTTCTGCCTCTTTCAGCGCTGCAAATGACACAACAAAATCCATCTTGTAAGTAAAAATAGTAAATAAGCAAAAACAGTAAAACCACCGAGAAAAGACAAAAGGCACCTGGAGTCCACACTTAAAACTTGACATCACACAACAGATGCGGCAAACGCTGAAAGACAGAGAACGCCTCGAGATTCTCTCAAACAGGTACTTGGAATTATGCCAAGCATGTGAAATAGACCACCTACGGGTTAGAGAAGAGGAGACATGGCCTCCTCCTCTAATCCATTGGGAGGAAGTGAGAAGAAAGCATCCAGTCATAACCATTCACAAGGAGCAGATGGTGACATGTATTGGCATAAAAAAAAACATAAATAAAGGGAAACTAGGTAATCTACCATCCTTTAGATCTTAGAACAGAGTCACAAAGAGAGTGGACCAATGAGGACGCTGTTTTGAAAAACATCAGTGCTAAAAGCAACTGCACTCTGCTTTGCCTGAAACTAACAAGTACCCAATTCTGAAGCACATAAACCAACATCCAAATATGGTCAATTTTATATTTTTTCCCAAATCAGTACTATTCACAGTCCCCACTTCATCTGTTACTTTTACGCAATATTAACCAATTTAGAGTGTGGAAGTGTTGAGTTAGTTGGCTCATCGTTTTATTTATTGCATCGCTCATGCCTCTAAGACCTTTCAAAAAGAGTTTGGGAAGACGATGAAACACAGGCATTTGCTTTTGTGAAGTATTAAAGGCTTTTTGTACAGTCAGGGGCTCAACGTAAACGCAGATTGTGATTAGAATGACTGGCGCCCGACGATGTACTGCTGTACTCTTTTACTCAATGGCAGCTTGACAAAGTAGTGATTTAAGTGAATCATATACCTCTATCATATACTGTAGATAAAAATCAAGTAAATATCCGTTAATATGACTATAGGCTATAGGAAGAAAATGTAAATAGGGCATTAAGACCTGTAGTGTAAATGCAGCCTAAAAGACTTTCCATTCCATCCAGCAGGCAAAGAGATTTCAAGTGTTTGTGAGCAGAGGTGGTTTCAGGTACGGTGACAGTTAGTCCAGTGAGTATGGGCTCATTCCGATAGAAAGGCATATGGAAGCCTTCTGGTCAAGGCTTACATGCAAACCTTTCCACTGGGAAGCACGATGTATCAAATCTCCCCACTCACCCAATTAGGTACTCTGATTGAAGCACTAGACACAGTTCCATCTTTGCAGTCCTGGCAGACTGTGACGGGAAGGAGTCAAACTCAGTGTGTGACCTCTGCTACTCATCCTCTCTCTCCAGCTGTCAACGCAGCAGATGCCCCAACAAATATGATGCTGAAAGTGGCTGCCAAGCTCGGCGCCCTTGCTACCATTGCATGCGCATTTGCCAGTGCAAATCACAAGAGACATAAAATGAAATATCCAAGAGATCCCCTCTGTATACTGTGTTAGCCAGTGAGGAGACATCATGAAAAGATGTGGAAACAGATCACAGTATAGAATAAAGAGATGCCCTCTATCCAAAATGCCGCTTTCCAGGTGACCAATGATCGGGACCACCTCAGCATGCACAGGAGCAGCCACCTCCCAGATAGCTCAACCCGGCTGGAGTCGTCTGATCCGCTGTACGACTCACAGCGAGTGTCGGTGTCCAGAGCTCACGATGTAACCTGTGGCACGAGGAGCTTCTTCGCTGCCTCTGCTGCAACCACTAAGGCTTGTTTATTATTCAAACAATCCATGGACAGAGATTTTGCCAAACCAGACTGCACAGCGTGATCAAAAACATGAACACTATTCTCATGTTTAGCAACTAGCTATTATTTCAACAGTAATATGTTAAGGCTTCCTAATAACAATATGGAAAGCAGTTTTCACTTTCTTTAGACCCATACTAGAGCCATAGGGCCTAATTTGAGAGCCCAAAACAAAAGATACCAGTAATGTGTGACGCATGGCGCAAATTATGTTTATATAGCACGAGAAAAAGGACAAGCGAGCCTTGTGCGGCCATGCCAAGACTGTTCGTGAACCAAAAGTAGTGCAGGAACCGAGGTAATTTCTCTTCCACAATTTTGTTCATAAAGCGAATCGTTCACCAAACAGGTCGTTCCTAAATCAAGGTTCCACTATACATCATACTTACCAGAGATGCGGATTATTAAATGTAGATGATGCTTTTCTCAGTTGTGAAGGAAAGGTGTGTGGCTGATTTAGAGTTAAACTCAAGGTGGGAATCAGAGCGGTGATTTAGGTCATTCAGTTCTGCACTGACTTGTGCATAAATCAACTAATCTCAGAGGCTAGCTTTCCATGAAGTAGAAAAACAAAATACTAAGCCACCTGAAGGAGCGTTAGTGCTGCTCTCTTTTGTCCAGCCCATTGGTGTTTGGTTCTGAAATACAAGGCTGTTGATTTACAAAACACCTTTTGTGTCTTTGAGAGGCAGGCTGTAAATTAATTGCACCGTCTGGCTAGTCAAGTCAATATTAGTATAGCAACCTTGAGAGGAGAACTGATTCGAAATTCTGCTATGGTTTTCTAATAATAGCATTAAACAAAGATCACACCATGCACTGTAAGGTAATGTCAACTTAATGAAGAGAAAGAGGCAATTGCAGTCAAAAACTGAAAACTGCAATAGTAAATAGAGATGTGTACATGTTAAACAGTCATATTTTGTAACATTAACACCTTAAAGAAACATTACCTGACCAACCAACCAGGAAGTATCAATGTTAGCACTAACGCAAGATGAGCGATATGGCGAATGCCATAAATCACACAGACAATACAAATCATTTTAATGATTCATACAAATCATTAATAGGATGAAATTATTTGGAGAAAAAGGTTTAAATGTTTGCATTTGTCACTTGAGGCACAGTTGAGATGGAATCTCAGAATCTATACAGGTGAAACCAAGTCTCCGGAGGGTAGAGACTACTTAATAGCTGCATTTAGTAGTCTTTTGGGGGTTCATACATGTTTATAGTCTGCATGTGGTGTGACCTCCACGTTAACATTGTGGCTTCTTTCCCTGAATTGATCGAGGGCTACTGTATATATGAATGAATATAAGAAGGAATAGCAGGGCTAATTCATCAGTGACGAGCGTTAATATGTAGTCAAGCCTGACTTGGAGGGGGAATTGTTGCGTTGATGTGTGCTTTCTGCTCAGAAGTGTATCACTAGCGCCACCACATGGAAAACCTTGAAAGATGGCTTCCTCACATTTCTAATTGAATAGAGATTGTGTTTTTATCAGCGCCAATAGGGGACATAAATTATTTTGAGCGGTCTTCTTTATTTTTGTATAATTGATGGACTAGTTTGACAGAAAACACATCAGCAGATTAATGCATGATATATGTTGTGTTGAATGCAAAATCAAAGCCACAGGCATAACCAGCATGAGGAAGAGCAAAATCTCGACTAATATACAGTATGAGGGGGATTCATGGCTTTACCTACGATATTATTTCAATTTTTAAAAGGAACAATCAGTGACAAACAAATACAAAGCAAACAAGAAATTGAAGTTGAAATCATTATTTGCTGTGAACGCTCTTCTCTTTATTTCGTATCCTTTAAGACTTCCCTCCCAGTTCTTGTGAAGGCACAACCAGTGCCACAGAGAATTTATGTGAAGTCAGAACAGTCTGCATCCATAACAGACATACAACGTGTTTGCAGGGAAACCAATTAGGTCAACAATGTCTCAGGTCCAGCTCATCTGGTGCTCCTCCTCAGGCTCTCCAAGATCTGCAGGAAGGAGCGCTGGGCCTGATCCTCCACCAAAGTGGAGCAGTCATCCTCCTCTTCTTCAATGATTCCACAGTGCAGACAGCGAAGGCGAGGTTCACGTTGTCCTGCCCTGCACACACAAGCCGTGGCCAGAGGCTGGGGGAACTCCTCCATCACTAGAGGCAGCAGATGGGCAGGGATTGAGTGCATGCTGGTCGCCATGGTAATCTGCTACAAGGACAATGAGTTGTACAAAATCTCCGTTCATGTAGGATCCCTGGAAATTCTGGCGAATCTGGTCGGTTTTCAGTCCTCAGTTTGGTCTCTCAAGTGATACCAAATTGTGTTAAAGTTTAAATAAATTTTTTTAATATGGAGTCCAGGGTGTGCTTGTTGAGAGAGAATTAGAGAGAATTAGGAAGATCCTATCCCTCTGCCGGAAATTCTCGCAGCAAGCGTGTGTGAGTTTGAGCAAACTGTGCCTTCGATCATCAGTGAGCTCCTCTTTATACACGTCTCTGCAAACCACCCATTTCTTCCTATGGGCATCCCCCCACATACAAAGCTTTTTTCCCTCCTACATCCTCTGTGATGACACACTTCCGGCAGTTTCCATCCCAGTGCACCGGAACCATCTCCCAGAAACTGTTGGCATGGGAACCAGGCAGTGATGTTTGGGAGGAAAGAAGCAGAACAGGAAGAGCAATCTACTCGTATGGACAATGGAAATGTCGATGAGCAATAATAAAGAAGAAACAAAAACTCACTATAAGGAAATACAAATGTTTCAACTGAATTTTAAAATCATATTGAAGAGTCAAGCAGATTTATTGTAATTCTAAAAACATGCGGTTCATGAAAATGATGAAAAGGCAATCCAATATACACAAATGTAAGACAACTACTAAGCTTTTAAACCATTAGGAAGAGCAATGATTATTACTATTTGTTCACGGTCAGCCACTCAACAAACATTACTGCAAAGGTAGGTGTAGTGTTTTGCTGTGATTTCATGCAAATAAAGAGTTTCTCTTGTGCGTGGGTGTTAAGAACGCTCTAAGCGAGACAGATGTCTGTTGTGACATTATGGGTTTAAATGTGATGGAAATGGGTCGCACACACAAAAAAAATACTGCGATTACATTTGAACAAAGTGAAAACAGGTTATCAACTGTACGTATCATCGTAACTGGTGTTTTTACATGAAAACGGAACACTAACAAAACTACAGCTGTCCCTCTTACTATGTCTTGAATTTCAACACACTAATAATGAATCATTATCAAGTCCCATCAGGGAAATAATTAGCAAAAATATGCAACATAGATTAGGTTACAGATTTGCTGCCTGGCAGAGACCAATGAAAAAAGTGGCAAATGCCAGTCACGACAGAAAGACAGGCAGGGGATGATGGTGTTTTGCAGTACGTGTGAAATATGTATCCACATTGTGGTTTTCAGTCATTGATATGAGACAAGTGTTTCGGGCTCATCTAAGAATGTATACACCAGTCTCTTTGCATTTTATCTTCCTGTGACAGAGTAAACACCATCTGTGGGTGATTTTACAGCCCTGTATCATCTCAATTCTTGGATCTGGTTGACATTTTAAAGGTCACCATTGCATTTTCAAGCAGGTTCTTTCAACCGCTTTCTGCTCAGAGAAAATAACATTTACGTTTGTTATTTTCAAGCAACAAAACCCATCATATGGTCTCGTATTTGTCCTGCCAGCTGGAGCAAAATCCAGAGATGCCTTTTCCAAGTGGTCTGGTCCCACAGTAAGAAAAGAGGGACACCATAAAAATCTGGCAATTTTCTGATCCAATACCAACAAGACAAAAAACAAACAAAACGAAAAGACTACAAAAAGCCAGTCTCATTTTATGTTAGACAGTGCTAAATTCCTCCACAAATTCACCCAACACCTTTTTCATACATAAATTTTACATGACGGTGGTAGATCACATTTGTAAAGCAGATTAAAGAACAGTATATTCAACCATATGACCAAAATATTTTAGTAGTTTTCAAGCAGACTTTAATGCCCACACTGCACGTAAGACGGTCCTCTTTTTTTTAAACAGGCCAAAGGGGTTACAACTGTCAATCTGACTGCTTTGAGACTTCCCCTCTACTGTGTAAGACATTTCCACAACAATCCCAAGTAACACGCAGGTGTTTAGGAAAATGCCTGCTATCATAATACTCCATTCACCCCAGAAAGACATGATGGACAATTACAATTGTCAAAAGTCAATAGTGCGCATTATACATATGTATAGGGGGAAATGGAAAAAAGTTGTACATTTTGTAAATGTATGCCGCCATCTACAGGTTATGAAAAAGCTGTACACTTTCATTCCAATATGCCACTGCCACCTAGAGGTTATGAGAATGGTGTAGCCTACACTTTCATTCCAATATGACATAGGTACGTATAACTGTGCCGACCCGATCCCCACATGCTGCCGCCCAATCTCAGAATCTAAGCAGGGTCAGTCCTGGTTCGTACTTGGATGGAAGAGCCTAGGAATACCAGTTGCTGAGGTTGGGCAGTGGGTCAAGCACATGCTCCCGTTAAAAAAATAAAATAAAAAATACAGATTACTGAAACCTCAAATGCGCCCTAATGTACCTCATGGCATTGGGAGCTCTAACGTATGACTGCATATATGTACAGTTGTGCTCATAAGATTACATACCCAGGCAGAATTTGTAAATTCTTTTTTTTTTTTTTTTTTTTAAATACGGCTGATGTCTGAACAACAACCATCATTAATTTCTCTATGGTTATGTTTTGTTTAATGGTATTGCTTTTCTGAAATGCTTGTCAGTTTAATTTGAATCCAACTAAAATAAAATTCAATGTTTTGCCTGGCCCTTCATGTTTTCTTTAAAGAATTGTACCCATCTTACAAATTCTTCCCGGGTAATCAAACACAACTGCGTGCTTTCTCATTTACGAAATAAAAGTAGGGCTGTGAATTTCAAAATAAGAGCAAGTAAATAAAAAAGTTACGTGTTCAAATAAAGTGCTTAACTTCAAAATAATTCTTTGAAAAAACTAACAAAATGCAGATAATAATGTTTTGATCATATGAATACACACAAAATCACGATTTGTAAAAATGCATTATACAAAGGTTGAAGGGTTTTCCAGAATTTTGAGGGAAACTTTGGGGCTGCGTATTATAAAACCCCAATTCCAATGAAGTTGGGATGTTGTTAAACAAATAAAAACAGAATACAATCATTTGCAAATCATGTTCAACCTATTTTTAATTGAATACACTACAAAGACAAGATATTTAATGTTCAAACTGATAAACTTTGTTTTTAGCAAATAATCATTAATTTTATGGCTGCAACACGTTCCAAAAAAGATGGGACGGGTGGCAAAAAAGACTGAGAAAGTTGAGGAATGCTCATCAAAAACCTGTTTGGAACATCACACAGGTGAACAGGCTAATTGGGAACTGGTGGGTGCCATGATTGGGTATAAAAGGAGCTTCCCTGAATTGCTCAGTAATTCACAAGCAAAGATGAGCCGAGGTTCACCTATTTCTGAACAAGTGCATGAGAAAATAGTCCATCCATCCATCCATTTTCTGAGCCGCTTCTCCTCACTAGGGTCGCGGGCGTGCTGGAGCCTATCCCAGCTGTCATCGGGCAGGAGGCGGGGTACACCCTGAACTGGTTGCCAGCCAATCGCAGGGCACATAGAAACAAACAACCATTCGCACTCACAGTCATGCCTACGGGCAATTTAGAGTCACCAATTAATGCATGTTTTTGCGATGTGGGAGGAAACCGGAGTGCCCGGAGAAAACCCACGCAGGCACGGGGAGAACATGCAAACTCCACACAGGCGGGGACGGGGATTGAACCCCGCACCTCAGAACTGTGAGGCTGACGCTCTAACCAGTCGGCCACCGTGCCGCCGAGAAAATAGTCAGAAAGTTTAAGGATAATGTTCCTCAACGTACAATTGCAAGGAATTTAGGGATTTTATCTACGGTCCATATCATCATTAAAAGGTGAACATGATTTGCAAATCATTGTATTCTGTTTTTATTTATGTTTAACACAACGTCCCAACTTCACTGGAATTGGGGTTGTACATGGGTGCGCATTATACATTACAGTAAACATTACAAATTACAGTAAACCCCCAACGGGTGATTGGATGCTGCTTAAAAAGGACAACTAAAACACACAAAGAAAGTTTTGATTGACACAATAAAAGATAAATACATTTGACAGTGTTTATTAAGCTACTTAATGTGGATTACAACTATACAACCATATTGAGGGTTGTTTAATAAGGACCGAAATTGAGATAAAGCTCTTACATTGGCCCTTAGATTGGGCACGTGTTGAGTGACAACGTTAGTACACATTTTCCCAAAAATATGCGCATTCATTGGTTTGTCAGATAAACACAAAGTTTGGTGAAACACCACATTTAAGGACAGGAAATAGTCCCACAGAGTAAGGTCAGTTCACAACCATAAAAAAAATTTCAGTCCGTGAAATGTACTGAGACATTCATTATGAAAACAGAATTATCAGTGGAAATAAGTGGCAGATCTTTAAAAGCATTGTTCACCAGAACCACAGCATGAAGACATTTGAGACCAAAATATTTTTCACACAGCTGAAAGTTCCGTTTCTTTATATTCTGCCCTTATTAGTTGACAGGATTATGGTTAAATATATAGTAATATAGCAGAGCGATGTAAATTGAGAGGATTTACAATTGGTAGATTAAAGTGGAAGACTAATGGACAGTGATGGAGGCCAAATGCTGCCTTGCATCATCTATGACTTGCACTTTCTGAAGGCAGGGGAAGTGATTTTGCTCCTCAGCAACTGTCAGCTTTTCCTCTTCGTGGTCCACACTGATGATGACGACGATGGTAGTCAGACATGGCATGAGCACAGCTGGCCCGCTCATGGCCGCCGTTGAGCTAGCCCTGCTTCTGCTTTTTGAGGTAGCGAGCACGCTGGGACAAAGCCACTCCCATCATGTGTCTGCTGAGAATGCTGGCAGGGAGCAGAGATGTACTCACCCAGCCCTGCAGAGACAAATTACACGGTCAGCTGGTGGCCTTTACAAATGACAAATTAACATTCATTAATGATTTTCAACCTACAGGAGGAACAACTGTTACAACAAGGAAAACATGGGCAATTGTTATCAAATGCTACCAAGATAGTCCATTTGTAATGACTTGAGGTGGAAATACAGAAAAGTGTGCTTTGTTTAGCAGCTATGTTTGTCGTTGTGATGTTTGTTTCACTTAATAAATATTCTCTGGCTACATTTGACTGGATTCCATGAGTAATTTTTAACCCTTTCTTTGCATATTTAAAATTATTTTGCTTTCACCATGATCAGACATTGTTTTTGTACAAACCACCCAAGAACAAAAACAAAAAGGCTTACACACATGGACTTAAAGGGAGGAGCAGAGGGAAACAAACTACAAAAATCAATGATTAGAAATACAGCAGTGATTTGTATACAGTAGTGCCTATAAGTGACTGACACTAGTTAGTTGTAGGTAGTATTATAATCAGACCGACAAGTCGAGTTGTGTTGCAGTGGTGCCACTTATTAATTTCTTTCAAAATGACGCCACGTACCATGATGGCATGAGGCAGGTAGCCATTGGTTTGCGTCTGGAGGCCCACAGTGTTGAGCTCAGCGGCGACGTAACGCTCTGGACTCGGCTTGTCCAGCGTGGCCCTCCGGATTTTACTTAGCTTTGTTGCCACGAAAAAAGGCAGAACACTCTGCAAAAAGGGAATTCTGAGTGTCATATCAAATTACCAATGTGTCTCACTTCAAAGTTGTTTTTATTTTAAGTCACAACATGAAAAATATGAAATTAGCATTGGATTCCCCTTCAACATATTCAGCTACAGCAATTTAAACATTTGTACTGATACATTTGTGTTATTAAATGTATTCACAATAAAGCAGATTTGCTACCTGGATGATGATCCCTTTGCTCTTGTACTCAGCTTGTAACCCTCGAGAGAAGAAGTCCACAAATGCCTATAAAATACAGAATGGTTTGGTTGTGAATTAATACATAGAGGTACGATTGCAAAGGAAAAACATGAATATCCTCAATGAATCGCGATGAAACAACCACAAATTATGGCTCGAACCAGTCTGTTTTTACTGTAATCTTGACATGTAATATGTGATCACTGACTTGACATTTTGAGTTATATGTGACCATAATGAACGTTCGGTTCATCCACATCCATTTTCTATATCGCCTATCCTCATGCTTTTAAAATATTTTAGGGCAGTTCAAACATCACACCCACATAACTTTGCAACAGGTACGGTCTGTCCTGTTCTGTTCTTAATCTATCACAAACAGCAGAACTTGTTTCCTCCTTAGGCTAGAAGTGTGTGCTCTTCTTGTGGGCTCTTCTTGTGGTCATGTTGGAGTAGAGAAAAACAGGAACAGGACATATCCTGCTAAACCGTTTAGCAGCTAGACGTTAAATGTAAGGGTCTTGTCTTTACATGCTGCTGTTCTGTTGCAAAATGGTGTGAAAACTGGACATCAAAATATTTTTTGATATCTACAATAATGCTATTATTTTGGAAATCAAGGCTCCCAGGTGAACTGGAGCATATCCCAGCTGACTTTGGGTAAGAGACAGTGTACACCCTGAACTAAATGCCAACCATGTACCACAGGGTACATGCAGACATACAACCATTCACATTTATGGACAATTAAAGAGTCTTCAACGAACAAATCACGCTTGTCTTTGGAAAGTGGGAGGAAGTCGCAGTACTTGAAGAAAACTCGCGCAAGCGCGTCGAGAACGTGCAAACTATACACAGTGATACATCTTTAATAGGTTACCTAAATTGAACATGTGGATGCAGGGTTAGAAGCTGTTAAATCAAACCAAGATTAATCTGAAACGACCCATATTTTATTGGGCTTTTGACAACATTGATTTTTCAGGTGAGGAATGTTTATGCCTTGGCAGACATATTCCTTCTGCAGTGTTTTCAATCGAGTCTATGGAAACATAGCTACTAATGCCTTGGGCTCTTCGATGAAAATGCAGTGTTGGCCATCCTGCATTATCCTAATCCACAGGTATCAAACTCAAGGCCCGGGGGCCAAATCTGGCCCGCCAAGTCATTTCATGTGGCCTGCGAAAGCAAATTATCTGCGTCAACTTCCATGATTCTTGCTCAAATTCTCATAAAATAATAATTGTATCGTTGAGACATTGTAAGCATTTTCTGTTTACAGTAACTTGAACAATAGTTGAACTATTATCCTTGACTTCCGATTTCAAAACTAGGTATCCATCAATTTGTTGTGTGCATGTAATATTATGAGGTGACTAAACATTTATATGGTTTCACAGTCAACGGCCCTCTGAGGGAGACCTTGACTACAATGTGGCCCGCGACAAAAATGAGTTTGACATACCTGTCCTAATCAATCTCTCTGTGTGGCATAATGAAAATCATCTATGCTCACACTTATTTTTACTTTTGGATTTGGAAACAACCTTGGATGCAGAGTAGATGGTGAGCAGAGGAACAGGGTACATGCCACTTGCAGAAGAGATGTTGAGTATGGCGCCCTTCTTCCTGAAATCACAACAGGTGACTCACCTTCAGGTACTGTTATTTAACCAGTACACTTTAAAAAAAGCTACGAAAGAACCGATACATGCAAGAATCAAACAAAAAAATTAAATAAAAACCAAGGGCTTGTGCTGTGTATGCAAATTTACATTTGGCTATACAGTGAATAGCTGGAAACAAACTAGAAATAATTTGAATTAACGCATTTACGTTTTAAAAATTGTTAGCTTTGGCAATAACAAAAAAATTGGATCTCTCACCTCTCAGCCATCTGAGGCAAAACAAGTCGTGTCATCTGGCAAGACGATAATGGGGACCGATAGAGAGAAGACAAAATGTAAAGTCCACAAGTCAAAAAACCAAACAAAAACAAGGTTCAAAATGTGTGTTTGTCCATTTGTCGGTGTGTGTGTGTGTGGGGGGGGGGGGGGGGGGGGGGGGGGTGTTGTGTCAGGTGAGACAAATAGATGGTGACAATTATAGCTGTAGGAGCAGTTTGAAGATTTAAGACTAAAGACTATTAAAGACTAAATTACAAATTTTGTTAGCTTAAGTGTTAAGAGAGCAGGTGGGTTCCTGCTCTGGGAAAAAACAAAAATGGAGAAGAGGAAATGACAATGCTTCAAGTGAATCCCTTTTGTTTGTGTGTGTTCAAGATTCTAGATGTTTGGACACAGACAGACACACACAATTACAGTACATCTAAAAAAAAAAAAAAGAACAAAAACACGTCTGACGAAATAAGACATGGGACAAAGGAAGGAAGAAAGAGAAACTGGCAGCTCCAATCCTTCAGCAATGTGCTGTCATACTAAAAGCTAACATGAGCTTGGTTTTACATCTGTGCTCCTGTTTGTCCATCCCCTTGTTTCATTATTAGTTTCACATTGTGTCCTGTCATGGTCCTCCTGTGTCTGCCCCTCCTCCCCCTCAGTCTGGTTAGGCTGAGCGTATTTGCTAGTTTGCTGGAATTGTTCAGTCTACAGGTACTTCTCAAATTCAATAAAATAGAATAGTGTCAAAAGCTTAATTTAGTTAGGTAGTTCAGTTCAAAAAGTGAAACTCATAGAGATGCACTACACAGAGTGAAAGTTTTCATATTTTTAATATACATGGATAATGTTGATGATTATAGCTTACAGCAATCGAAAACCATCTCTACAAACTATAATATTACGTAACAATCAATCAATAAACAATGAACATGATCTTTGACCTCTGAAAAGTATTTATATATATTTATATACAAGTGTTTAATGAATCTATATAATGTATGAGTACTGAAATAAATTAACTTTTCTACCATATTCTAATTTATTGAGGTGTACCTGTATGTCTGGTTGATGTCTTGATGGTGAGTCTTCCCATTTTGCTTTTTGATTCTAAACCTCCAGTGCTTCTTTCAATTAATAAACCTTTTTGAGTTTGGCCTTGCTTCCCACACTTGGGGCTTCTGCGTGGCTCTGCCATCACCATGCACCATGACAGGCTGAGGTCTGTGCTCTATTGTGTGTTGTTATAGGTGTGTACGTTTTTATTTTTGCAGCACTTACCTGGCACACTGATGTTATATTGACATTGACCAGCGTATCAATGAACTGAAACAAGGATAAAAATAGCATGACATTAATTGTGTGCATTTGTACATGTGAATGTGGTACCTGGGGTGATCTATTCAGAACTGTTGATAACATACATGCTAATGCTATTTTTACAGTGTGATTGACTTTTGCTTCCTTCATACCTCCAGGAATAATTCTCACGCGCTACTAAAAAACTAATGAATAAGACACTGACTTACAGTATCCAGATTGGGAACGTTGAGGAAGAATTCAGGGTAAGAATAGGAAATCCCAACATTGTTCACTGTTGAAATTAAAAAAAGTAATTATTTCTCCTCAAAGCAGCCTGAAGGGGGCAGCAAAAGGCAACCAAAAAAACAAAAAGAAAAGGCACCAGTTGGTGGCAAAAAATTTATTAAATGGATAAAGCACGCACGTGTGCTGATGTTGATCAAAACTGACCTAAGCGTTATGTGACATGATGGTAGTAGATGGTGGGATCTTACCCAATACTCCAATCTCAAGTCCTGCAAGTCCATCTTCAATAGTGGAATATATATTTACTAAACTGAAGTCTGCTGCAACGGTTTTTGTCTCCACGCCACATTTGCTCTCTGTAGGTATGAAAACACATGCACATTTATAACTATAAAGTATCAGTTGAATTTTTGACCCACTATCACATTTTTAGTATCAGCAAGTGTGTCTAAACATCTGCCTTCTAATATACAGTATGTGGGAGAATAAAGGCAAGATACCAGGCACCAACAGGAATATGAGTGTTTACAGCCAAAGAGAGGCTATAAAAAATACTCCTTAATCTATGAGGAAACCCCTCCTCTTAAAGGCAAAGTAAAGTGAAGCACCAATCAAAACCACACATTTTGCTGCATTGCAATACATTCTATAATTTAGTTACTCGTCATTCATCTTTGCTCAAGTTCAACACCAAAACTATAATTAAGGCCCTGTATAAATAATCAGTGAGCTTGCAATGACTGAGATCTAGGTTCACCTGCACAAGCAAATGGGGTCCTAGTGGTTTTCAAAAATTCACACTGCTGTCTTCTAACATTTTATTTAGCTACATGCAGTGCACTTCTGCAGCACTGTATTTTTCATACAGCTCTTTTATTGAATCACTTTCGAATATGCAGGTGTAGCTAATTCTGTGGCCAGTGAGTAAACTAATGTAGAGCCTTTGGTTGAAAGCAGTTGTTGAGCTCCATTGACTACAAAATGTGGTGTTAGCACAATAAATTATATCAGGTACTACTTGGAAAAATACAAGTTTACAATAAAAAACATTTCCTTTCAATTTTAGGAAAATATACAACCAGAACTTATATGTATTACTTACCAATTGCTTTGGATACTTCATCCAGCTTCTCTTGAGACCGACTAATTAGCACAATGGAAAAGCCTCTGCGTGCCAGCTAAAAAAAAGTACAGCATTATAATTAGTCCCAGTAGTTGAACAATATAGAAATGATATTTCACAAAGCATGTGTGTGTGTATACCTCCTCTGCATAAGCTTTGCCGATCCCATCTGTTGCTCCCGTCACAACTAAGAGATAAAAGAATAAAATAAATAAAATGTGACTATCCATCCACCCATCCATTTTCTGAGCAGACCTCACCAGGGTCGCAGGAGTGCTGGAGCCTATCCCAGCTAACGAGACCCAATTACAATTTGGTAACATTTTGTGAGGTCAAATACATGCATAACACGGAGATAATTTACTCATTACACATCAAAACTGCTCCTGGAAAACAAATAAAAATAAAGCAGTGAATGAAACACAACCCCTATAATATAGCATTTTAATTGCTCAGTACAGCTTAGTCCAACAAACATTTAGGTTCATTTGACTCTGGCAAAGTTCAGCATTCTACTGAGTACCAGTTCATTTCTATGACCATGATTTGAACAATAACCATACAGTACACTGAATTTATGTAACGTAAATTAGGATCACACAGTGATTTGTCTGCTTTCTCGCTCACATTCTTTTCTCACAGTTTACGCTCATAAAAGAAAGCGTATAAAAAAAAATTCACATTGGTACCAAGAGTACACTAACATAGTAGTATATTTATAGCAGGTCCCTTCATATAATTCAAACCTCTGCCTAAAAGTAGCTCATGGACGAGACAGGAGAATGAGTTTGACTCTGTGTTCCTGTGTTAGCTACAAGAACATCTTACTGAGCAATATTTATCATATTTTGGCCTTTTCTTGTCTTGAAAACATTTAATAGGAAGAGGTTCCAACAATAGGTGGGCTCAAAAGCAAATATCTAAGGGACCTCTAGGGGCTGATAATAAGCCATTCAATTTGAGAGACGCTACAATACAATGCTAGATTTGTGATTGGATAAATGAGTTGGGGGCTGTATTTTGTGTGTGTGTGTGTAGGTAGAACTTCAACCTTCTACCTTTGCCGCAGGGGTGTGGTTGAGAGGACAACTAGTTTGATGTTTTTTTGGCATGCTTACAGCAGAACGTCTCAATTAAATGTATGCCAAAACACAATAAATCATACATCAACTAGAAAGTTTATATCCACATTAAAAAATATATATACTTTTGCCACATTACAGAAAATCGCAAAAAGTGAGTTTTTACATGAATAACAGCATGTATGTGAGGGTCCACTGTACAACTAACATCACAAGAGTATTTTTATTCATATTGCAGCAGCTAAAATACAGAATTGTGTTATTTATACACAAAAGCCTCTCTTTATCAGCCATCACATAGCCTCGGCTGCACCCCTTTCCCATCTGTGTGGTCTTTTAGAGTACAGATTGTGCTGAGGTGCCAAGCATCCTCCTGGGCTGCAGCACGATCAAACATAAGCAAGAGAGTGGGACCATGATAGAGAAAATGACAAACATCAACACAAGGGATCCTAGGGGCAGCTAAAAATAGCAGAAGAGTGGGAGAGATTCTGCAGGCACAATGAGGAGGGAAACAGAAGATGGGTTATTTTAAGAATGAACTGTTCTATGGAGGGATAAGGGGATTTTTTTTTCCAGCTGTATGCATGTTCCTTTCATTCAAATAAGTGTTTTAGGAGCTAATCACTTACCCAAATTTACTGTAGTTATGCAAATAAAATTTCAGTTCACTATCAAAAGGGAACTGGGAACAAGACAATTGCATTTTTATCTGCATCAAAAAAAAGGAACAATTATTTCATATAGCCAATTTTATGTGAACAGGTTGTTAGTGCGTTTTATAACACCACACTAAACCACAATTTAAATGTGCATGCATTACATACACGATTGAAGGAAAATATTCCATTGCTTTTTGTCATAGCAAAAATGTTGGGGAAAGTAATATAGTTCGTGTTGAAAACAGGAAATGTTACAATCATATCTCAAGTGAGGCATTTTCATTTTCCAGCAACAGAAGCAACTGTGTAAATTAGGCTACAATAATTACCACGATTCCAAAATATTTTCAGGGATTAAAGTATTTATGTGAGCAAGTACCGCACATCTTTACAACACCAGAAGAGGCTTCATGTCGACTTTGTGCCCTGATTCATAGATGAAAAAAATAAATAAATACAATTTAAAAACACACCTTGAGGACTATCATCGGGTGTGTGTCACTGCTGAAAGGATTGTCGGTACCCCCCTACCCACCCTTGAGGACTTGCACGCTGCCAGAACTAAGACAAGAGCGTGCAAAATCTTCTCGGACCCTCCACATCCCGGTCACCAGCTCTTCCAGCTCCTTCCCTCAGGTAGGCGCTACCGATCAATGCAAACTAGAACTAGCAGACATTCCAACAGCTTCTTCCCTCTTGCAATCAACTTCTTAAACACCTAACCTACAATTCCATTGCAACATGCTGGCAATTTGTTGTCTTTTGTCACATTTCTGTCGGGTGAATTCTATATTACTCGTGCACTCACTGTAGTCGTCTCACCACACTGCACTATCTGATATCTGTTGTTGACCAATACTGGCCACTCACGCCAGAGTAGCATCTGCTCCATTTGCACACAGACTGAGGAGTATCAGCAACATTTGCACAATCAACATTGTCCCAGACTATCGTACTACTCGCTTGTCTCGGCGCCCTTTGCACAATGGTCATTGAACCGGACTATTGCAATATTAGTCATTTGAACTGCTCTAAGGGCTACAGGACTCTGCATCTTTTTGAACAATTGTCCAAAAAAAATAAAAAATGTACCGCCATTACCTGATAACTAGCAACCCTTTATTGCTCAGTGACTGTTTTTTGTCAATGTCTTTATGTCTCAAAAGTGTTCTGTCAATTGACTCTCTGTTGTCGTACTAGAGCGGCTCCAATTACCGGAGACAAATTCCAAATAAAGATGATTCTGATTCTCGTTGCCGTGCGGCTCCTCAGAAATGATGCCGGCTTTTATGAAAGCTCGAACAACAGTGCAAGCAGACACGTTAGCCCAAGCATCCACATTTCATTCACAAATTGTGCCGTAACTCGCCTGGCGCTGCCTACTAGTCTTAGCGAAGCTGTGTTCGCCATCTGTCATCCATCGCTCCCATGCCGCTCGCAACTTCACTTTGAACGCCCTGTTTACAAGGATGTCCAGCGGTTGGAGTTCATTAACCCATTGCTCGAGTTGGTCTTCCAACTCACGCCACCTCGCCTTCTTTTTTCTTTTTTTTCCCCACGGAAATGCAGCTTTGTCTTCTTGACTTGGCGAAGCTCATTTTCCTGCTTCCTCAAGTTGGTCTTCCAACTCAGGCCACCTCGCCTTGTTTCCGCGTTTTGTTTTTCTTTTTCCCCCGCGGAAACTCAGCTTCGTCGTCTTGACTTGGCGAAGCTCGTTTTCCTGCTTCCTCCACTTGCGGAGGAATTGATGGATTCGTTGATCTTGAATTCGTAGGTGCAGTTTTCGACTGCGGTCAAGCCAGCCTCCACTCGTAAAGTAGCAGTCAAACCAGCCGCCTCTAATATTGTTCATACTAGGCATTACGGTAATAGGTCGCCAACTCGTGGCGAAAGACACCTTCAAAATAAAAGCTTCCCAATAATACGGACGTCAGTGGTCTTCGGTTAAGGAATACAACCAGCAAAGTTAATTTGAATCTTGAGATATATTTTAAAAAATTTTGTTTATTTGATATCTTGGGAAAAATAAATGGTAAATGGACTGCACTTATGTAGCACTTTATATCATCACAGTGCCCAAAGCGCTTTACAAAGCCTCACATTCACACACACATTCATAAACCAATGGGCGCTGTCAGGCCCACTGGGAGCAAATTAGGGTTCAGTGTCTTCGACATGCGGACAGTCGTAGCACGGATTCAAACCTGTTCTACCTACTGAGCCAAAGCCACCCCAACATAATCCCATTGGTATCGCAAGACAAGTCCAGATCTGTGTGACAGACCACCAAGGACTTTACTAAAAGAGGTTTGATGAAGACCTGATATTGTATTTCAAAATAAAGGTCTCCGAAAACTAATAAACAAAATTTTTTAATGCATCTCAAGATTCAAATTAACCTTGCTGGTTGCATTCCTTAACCGAAGAGCATTGACGTCTGTATTATTGGGAAGCTTTTATTTTGAAGGTGGCTTTCGCCGCGAGTTGGCGACTTATTACCATAATGCCTAGTATTAACAAAATTAGGGGGTGGCTGGCTTGATTGCTACTTTACGAGTGGAGGCTGGCTTGACCGGCGCTATATACCTACTGGGGTCATGCCTTTAGCGTCCTCCTTCATGCACACCCTTCCTCCTTTACGTCTGCATGCTATCCTCAGCCACGTCCGGTTTTCCTCTGTATAAGCAGCGTGTCGGCAGGAAATGCTCCCAGTCAGTGAAGCGAAGCGCTCATCACACAAAACATTTATAGATTTTGGAACTCTGTGCACACATAAGGCGCGCCGCATTATAAGGCACCCCGTCCATTTTGGAGAAAATTTACGACTTTTAAGTGCCCATTATGGTTGTGAAAATACGGTACTTGATTGTTTTTATTTTTCATTTTAATCTTTTTTTTTTTAACGGTCATTTTTTTATTATTAGCATCAGGTCTCATAAAAATTCCTCGTTGTGAATGTACCTTTGACCGACAATGGCAATAAACTCAATTCTAATTCTGATTTAAGAGTGGCCTTTTATTGTGGGCTGTCTAAGGCGCACTTTTGCAATAATCATGCTGTCTAAACAGCATCTTCATATGCCACACTTGTGAGGTGGAAGAATTATCTTGGCAAAGGAGAAGTTCTCACCAACAGATTCAGACAGATTTGTGAACAATATTTGAGAGAAATAGGCCTTTTGTGTACATAAAGTCTTAGATTTTTTTTTTTGTTCAGGTAATGTAAAATAGGAGCAAAAACAAAACCGTTACTTTTATATTCTTGTTCTGTACAGTGAGAACCGACCTGCAGTCCCAACCTGTGAATATGCAGCACGCCAATTACATGTTGAGAAAGTTGTACAAGGTGTGTTCACACATTAAACATGCTGCAATTCAACCATACATTATTCACATGCAGTCTGAAATCATAGCACCCGCATAAGATGCATAAGAAAGGGTTGGTTTAGAAAGAGGTTAGTTTTTCAGCAAATGACAGGATAGGTTTAAAAAATAAAAAATAAATATTTTGTTAATAGGCAAATTAGAAAATGAGCCACAAATATGGGTAGATGCACTGCATAATTCCACCCCCCACAAAATGTCAGAAAAAACCACACCTTTTTGTTTGCTTTTTGTCACCTTTTTCATGCAAAAAAGGCATGAAAAGGGTGACAAAAAGCAAAACATTGTAGGTGGGGTCTGGTGGGATTCCCCGGGCCCCCGCAGAGAAGATTTTGGATTTAAACTAAGCAATCTGGAAGACTGAAGGGGACAATAAGGAAAAAAAATAATTTCTTCATGCAGAAAAACATTTCTTTACAGTGCTCAAGTACATGTTGATGTAAAAATTTAAGATTAAAATAAAATTTGCCTAATTTTTTTTGCTTTTATGTTTTGGCCTCCAACTTGAGCCAGGCCCACCTCCACCTGCACCTGATGCCTGCTTCAAGCTGTGCCACATGAATAGCATCCTCTTCTTCAAGCACTCTCATTCCGGAAAAGAAGTGACTAAAATCAGTCACTTCACTACTACTACTTTCACTATTACCAACTTCAAAGGCTAATCCCAAATGCATCCTCCAGGAAAATATTAATATTATAATAATATTTTTCTGTTTTTATTGGTCATTTCTGAATTTGAAATTAGTTCATTCTGTGTTGTGACAATCGTTAACATCGCTCAATACATTTAACACTAACATCCGTAAACTAATTAGATAATTGTAGTCACGTTTTGTAATGAATGAAGCATGAACATCAGTTAAAAAAAAATTACTAAATAAAATGTGAATGTGCAAATTCTGATGCTGTGTGTGTCTATGCACAGTCAAAACATCTGCATGGTGTTTTCTCAAGTTATAAGTGAGATGAAATATCCACGTTTGGGCAGACAGTGCCAGACAAATACTACAATATATGAAAGCTGTTGTTTTTGTTCGTCCAAATGTACGTACTGCGCCGTTGCTTTCATGGTAACAACGACCTTCCCAACATGGCTGCCACGTATGCACGACAATCAGCGGGGCAGGCTTATCTAGTGTGAATACCTATGTCCGGGAAGCCCAATGGAAGACGTCGTGTGAGGTCATGTGACTTGCTTGTGTCGGTTGATTGGTGAACTAGACTTAAACGTCAATCCAATGTAAGTGCCAGTGACAGCGCCCGATCCGGAAGACGGAGTCTCGTGCAGGAAATAGTTGATCAACAAAAGTAGCAAGCGACATTTAGATCATTGTAACAGAGTAAAGGTACCGTTACTTATTAACAGCAGAGGCGGCGGATTTTTCTGGTCTCGTCAACTCCTGTGACTTCGAGCGCACAGGCGGAACCTTAGGCCGCATATTAGTCTGCCGCAGACTAACATTCAGAAATGACATCAGTGTGTGGATGGCGCATGTGTGGAATAGATCAAGCTGCCAGTGTTCAAGGAGTACGAAACAGCCTATGAAGACAGTGACGGCGACCCCCCCCTTCCAGGAAAAACTCATCGGATCTATAAGATTCACGTAAATGGCCTATTTTGAGTTCAAAACAGCGAATTTCGACGAAAGGCGACTGATTTCCATGTATGTAATAAAAGTGTTGCCTCAGATAAGGAGACTCACGAGTCGGCTTCAACTCCAAGACAAATGTGCAAAAGCTACATTATCATAAGCATTCTCCTTCACACGCATGCATGCACACACACACACACACACACACACACGCACGAACGCACACGCGAAAAAATAGTGGAACCAAGGATTCAACCGCTAATGTGAAACTCATTTATGAATGGCTTAAGTCCTGTTACATAATGAAGCTGTCGGCTCAATCACATCCACTTAAGTCAGGCAAAGTTTGTGAATGAGGGAAGCAAACAAGGCTAACGGGCTCCTTTGCCTCACTGCGTATCCTGAATTGCTCTGCATGCGTAATCAAAATTGTAAATAATAAAGGTCTGATACACTTCCATTTTTAGCTTCGCACAAAGAGATGAAAGGAGACTTCAACTCACACACACAACCTTGTCGGCTTCTCCAGCAGTCTAATGTGCTCTATATAGATCAATGATAAAATCACCTCATTGTGTCACCCAGAACATGTTTTGATCACCATTTAGTGGTTGGTAAGCAGAATTACTCAAAAGCTACAAAACTGATTTCTATGTGGGAGCTACTAGGGTGAAAACGTAGCTCACATTACTTTCTTGTTTTGATCATGTTTATTGTTTACAGCGCCAGAGGTCATTCAAACCCTCATCTGTCTGCACACTTTACAGAGGGACCTGTTTATGATGAGTACTAATCCCCCAACTCTTTAATCAAATCACAATCTTTTACAACAGTTTACATCCATTGCCAAAAGGCTGGCAGCAATCCCATTCTGATGTATTCCAAGTATAATCTGTATTTGCTGTAGAAAGAAATGTGAGACTTGAGCAACACGAACCACGACAAAGATCTATTATGTAAGAGAAACAACAGGACCAAACAGGCTCTAAATCAGTGATTCTCAACTGGTGGGTCGGGACCCAAAATGGGTCACGGAAACATTTTAGCAAAAGAGACTAGGCTTTACACGATCAGGGTTTTTGGGGCCGATCAGCAAGTTTTAAAAAAACGATAACCGATCCGATCACAAGATGGAGCAATGAGTCTATTTACATGACTTGTTCATTTATTGTACATGCTTGTGTACTGTATACTGTATTCATCCATCCATCCATTTTCTGTACAGCTTATCCTCACAAGGGTTGCGGGCGTGCTGGAGCCCGTTCCCAGCTCAAATTATTCTCGAGCATTTTAGACAAAAGTTAAAACACCAATGATCTTCAGGGGGCATTCAAGGATTGGCGACTGACATCAGTTTAGGTCAAATCGACATTACAACATGACAGAAATAATGGGTGCTAACTTACTGTAATTAAATTACTTTATTGTAATTAAGTTACTTTAATAAATATTGTTAATGACATGCTTACTCTAACTTTCTCACTGTCCCAGCTATATGGACGGGTGTTCTCCAGAGTTCGAGTCAGTTTGACTGCCCCCCCCCCCCGCGTTGCTTGAACGCGGCATGCTCCTCGTGTACATTCTTCAGGTGGTCGTCAAATTTGTTGTGTTGAAGCATTTACATGACGTTCGCCACGACGTACTTCAGTTGTGCACAGACTGCAAATAACTTACGTGTTGTTTGTCTGAGACACCGCAAAATAGTCCCACACCGATGACGTGTTTTTTCACTGACAAGATTGAAAAAACATTATTGGCCGTCAGATAGTTACAGTACTGTGCAACAAGACACGTGACAAGGCTAAAAATAAACTAGCTTTTTTGGATTCATATGCGACGAAGATGCGGAGTTAAAGGTCTTGTGCGGAGCCGATCAATGACGTCATTGATCAGATCGGCGACTTATGACATGAAGCCGATCAGCATAAAATGCTAATTGTCGGCCGATACCGATAACACCGATCAGATCGGCGTAAAGTCTATTAGAGACACGTTGAGGTTACACAATACGTTTTCCAGCACTACAAGAAGGCACCAGCACTTAGCACAGTTAGTGTTTTACATACAAATATTTACTGTAATTATGGCTTTAGTACCATGTTAGCGTTGGTTAAGTCACAGACTATGGCGCATTTCGATTTGCATACAAATGTGGGTTACGTCGCCGCTAGCAGTAAAATATTTAACGGAAATCCCAGGTCAAACTTGCCTGTTATATTGAAAATAAATATAAAAGGCATGCGTAAGAAACGTCATTGCTTGGGGCATTTAAACCTTTGAAGAATTTCATGTTTATTATTAGAATATTGAAGACATACAAGACCACTGATAATCTCCCTCGATCTGGGCCTCCACGCAAGATCTCACCCTGTGGGGTCAAAATTATCACAATATCGGTGAGCAAAAATCAAAGAACCACACAGGGGAACCTAGTGAATGACCTTCAGAGAGCTGGGCCCAAAGTAACGAAGGCTCCCATCAGTAATACACTACGCCGCCAGGGACTCAAATCCTCCAGTGCCAGACGTGTCCCCCTGCTTAAGCCAGTACATGTCCTGGCCCGCGTGAAGTTTGCTATAGAGCATTTGGATGATCCAGAAGAGGCCTGGGAGAATGTCATATGGTCAGATGAAACCAAAATAGAACGTTTTGGTAAAAACTTTACTTGTCGTGTTTGGAGGAGAAAGAATGCAGAGTTGCACCCAAAGAACACCATACCTACAGTGAAGCATGGAGGTGGAGACATCATGCTTTGGGGCTGTTTTGCTGCAAAGGGACCAGGACGACTGATCTGTGTAAAGGAAAGAATGAATGGGGCCATGGATCGTGAGATTTTGAGTGAAAACCTCCTTCCATCAGCAAGGGCAATGAAGATTAAACGTGGCTGGGTCTTTCAGCATGACAATGATCCCAAACACACCGCCCGGGAAACAAAGGAGTGGCTTCATAAGAAGCATTTCAAGGTCCTGGAGTGGCCTAGCCAGTGTCCAGATATCAACCCCATAGAAAATCTTTGGAGGGAGTTGGAAGTCTGTGCTGCCCAGCGACAGCCCCAAAACACACTGCTTTAAGGCCTCTTTATACTCCCGCGGTCACGTGACCGACGAATTGCCCCGCGCAGCACCTCTGCATAGCTTACCGCGCACCGGACAAAAATGGTTTCTGCGCGTCGAACGCCGCGGAGATCATCTCTCGTGATTGCTCCGTTTTAGTCACATGCTGTGATGACATACCAGCGTGCCCTTGGTTCTACACACCATCTACGTCGCCGCCTTCTCGATCAATTTTGTAGCATAATTAAACGTATCATCTGGTCATCTAGGTCATTTGTGCTGTCGCGGTTGCCATTGTTGTTCCTTTGTTCCTTGTTACTGAAAGGAAAGTAAAAACGGCTACCGGAAATGGCAAAAAAAAATAATTCAGAGGAAACTCCACCCTGTGGTGTCCTATCCAATACCAGCCATAGCGACACCCCCGACTTGGAGGAGAACTGCAACACACTTTCAAAACAGCGCGTGTGGGTTGTGCTCGAGTATAAAGGCAAACTACCCGAGGGACAGCCGCAGTGACGTCAGCGCGGTCGCAGTCCGTGTGAGTGTAAAGAAGCCTTTAGGAGATCTGCATGGAGGAATGGGCCGAAATACCAGCAAGTGTGTGAAAACCTTGTGAAGACTTACAGAAAACGTTTGACCTCTGTCATTGCCAACAAAGGGTATATAACAAAGTATTGAGATGAACTTTTGCTATTGACCAAATACTTATTGTCCACCATAATTTGCTAATAAATTCTTGAAAAAAAATCAGACGTGACTTTCTGGATTTTTCTTTTCTCATTTTGTCTCTCATAGGTGAGGTGATGAAAATTACAGGCCTCTCTCATCTTTTTAAGTGGGAGAACTTGCAGAATTGGTGGTTGGCCGACTACTTTTTTGCTCCACTGTATCATCAACGCAGCACTCGCAACTGAGGGGGGGGGGGGGGGGGAATACTGTGCCACAACAAGAGCTGAACGATTAATTGCATTTGCGATAGTATTGAGATATGATAAAACGCAATTTTCTAGCAGGCAACAACACTGCAACGTCGTCAGCCAGCCACCAGGGGGCAAACGTATATTTAAGGCTTCATTAAGCACTGGCACTGCGCTCAGTGGCCAATTTCAAATTAAAAGACTAATATGACATTGCTGTCCAATGTAATAATATAAGAAGCTTTTATTTTGAAGTTGGCCCTCTCAGCACGTTGGCGGAGAGGCGGCGTGTCACGGTAAGACACTATTAACAATCGTTGGAGCGGCTGCCTTGACTTCAACTTTTCGGCTGGCCTGACTGCAGTTAAAAAAATATATATAAATAAATTTTAAAAAATACCCAGAAGTAAATTGAGAGGGAAATCACAACTGTCAAGTTCTTTGCCGTTTGTGACCATGCACAAGTGACCAAAGGTCAAGCAGAACAACGAAAACATACCATCCTTGACAATTCACTGTATTGACAACTGGGATTTTCAAATGAAAAGTCAATGCTTGCTGCCTAATGTTATTGCGTTTTTTGCATAAACTACATTTGCTTCCATTAAGTTGCAATTCGTGATTATACTTTGTAACAGCATATTTAGCCCTTGGCAAAGTAGAATTTTTTTTATTTATTTATTTTTTTTAAGTTTCACGACCGTGAGCGACGACTGGTAAGATACATTGATCGAAAAGTTTTGTTCTTGAATAGAACACGAAGCCTTCCATAAACCTGCCAGACAAGCTTTATGCGGCGTTCAACTTCACTGCTTGTATTTCCACACACACCCAGACAAGCTTTATGCGGCGTTCAACTTCACTGCTTGTATTTCCACACACACACATATATATACACATATACATATATATATATATATATATATATATATATATATATATATATACATATAGATAGATACACACATGTATAAACTATGAGAGCACTTTACCTAAAAGACCCACCTGCCCATTTGCCAAGTTTAGCGGGTGACACAAGCAGCCCGTTGCCCAGCACCCACACCTTAATCCCGACCAGCAGCCGGTACACGGAGCACAGCGACAGCCAGGCCGCGGTCACAGCACCGAGCCAGAAGAGCGGCGTCTCCACGGCCCGCAGCAAAACAGCTCCACTGGACGACATGCCTGCTGCCTCAATAGCACACCGTTTGTGTTTCCTGACGATGTAATACGAGTCCTGCTGAAAGACAAGTTCAATTAAACGATACACCAAAGTGCAAGTAGATTCACAAGGATATAGGATGTAACTTCCGCGTTGGTCGGAACTTGGCTACCTGTGGTTGGATATTTTTCTTCTTCTGCTATTTTTTAAACACTGTATAATAGCTATCTAAACAATACTGCCATCTAGTGCTCATCGCGGTCACCTCAGCCCTTCAGAGCTGTTGCTAAACGCTTATTTTGTGAAATGTCGCGAATATTTATGGGCGCCCCTGACAAGAAATTTTCCCACTTTTACGTGTCATTATAATTCATTTTTATACTTTTCTCCATCAAGTATGATAATAAATGGATCGTGACCTCAATCTCAAGCAGTATGGAAAATGGATGAATGGTTGGATGATGATCAGGTGAGCGTTTTAAGAATTTGTGAAAATAATTATTTGACTTTCATCATTATCATGATTTCGTCATCATCATTTACATAAATTTTAAACTGGTGCATTACAAGTACAGGGTATTGCAAAAGAGAAATCGCCCATTAAAAAAAAAAAAAAGCTATTAAAAAAAATGTAGTTAAAAAATACATTTGCATTTGTGTTGAGCGGCAAAATATATTGTGATTTTAGACTTCCTTTTTTGTTATTATTAAAATATACCTACATATCCAGTGTTTAGTCAATGTATTGTATGTCAGATTGATTTTTTTTAATTATGATTTTAGTGTATTTAATTCACACTGCACTTTCCGTTCAAGCTACTTGTACTGTTCTGTGTCCTTTCATAAATAAATCAGAAATGTGTGTGCGTACATAGTCCCATGCAAAAGTATTCACCCCCTTAGGGTTTTTACTTGTTTTGTCACATTACAAACTCTAATTTAATTGATTTCTTGATCTGAGCTTCAATTGATGGATCTGGACAAAATAGTCAAAGTTTTGAAGAGAAGTGAGAAATACATATATAAAAAAATAATTTTTAAATAGAATAAAATTGGTATGTGCACACCTATTACCTCCATGAAGTCAGTACTTTGTTGCGCCACCTATTGCGGCTGCTCTTCCAAGCTCCTTTGAGTTTGACAGTCACTTGTAGACTGGTACCGGTTTTGCTCAAGAATATCACTGTAATTTAGCACCAATCATCTTTCCCTCGACTTGGACCAGTTTGCCAGTCCTGTTGCACACATCCCCACTGTCCATGCTACCACCATGTTTCACTGAGGGGATGGCGTTCTTGAGGTGATGAGATTGGATGGGAGTGCACCAGATTTAGCGTTTTCCTTGATGGGCAAAAAGATCAATTTTAGTCCCATCTGGCCAGAACACATTCCTCCATACATTTCAGGAGTCTCCCTTTTTGAAACCCGAAAATGTGCCTTCTTATTTTTAGCTGAAAGTACCAGCTTTCTTCTGGCCGCTCTTCCATAAAGCCCAGCTCTGGGAGTGCACCCTTTGAGGAGTGCTTCTATGGACAGATACTCCAGCCTAAGCTGTGGAACTCTGCAGCTCCTCCAGTGTTGTTTGACCTCCAGTATATGCTGCCTCTGACAAATGCCCTCCTTGCCTGGTCCGTGAGTTTTGGTGCAGGGCAGCCCTCTCTTGCCAGGTTTGTTGCGGTGTCATATTATTGCAATTTCATTATGATGGATTTAATGGTACTCCTCGGAATCATCAACATTTTTTATATTTTTTCTAACCCAACCCTGACTTGTGTGTGTGTGTGTGTGAGATGTGTGTGTCTGTGTTTTTTGGCAACTTGCACAGTACAATATACGATACAATTCTTTATCCCAATTCAACAATCTGTAGAATGTCTTTTTCCTCCCTCTTTTCCTTGTCATTGGTTCATTAGCCATACACCAGTGTTGCTACTCACGGCAAAACTGATCATAACAGTGGATGCATTTGTAACGTCCACTTTTATTTTCATTTCATTAATGTCTTCCCCTAGTCGAGAAACATAAAATAAAGTCACATCTATACTTCGGAATTTGTTATGAGTAATACTGGCTCAATCAGTGACACAAGCATTCACTAAATGTAAAAATTTTGCTTATTAAGGATATGAAGAAGGCACGATCGACCTAAAGCATGGTATGAAAATACCTGCAAAACCATAATGTGGGGTTTTTATCCAAAACTTGATTCTTATTTATTTATTGACTCTTATGATTTCTAAAACCTGGAAACTGTAGACGTGTGAGTATATCGACGTACAACATACAATGCAGCCAAGTGGAGCAGACAGCATGGGTCCATAATGTGAGCAAGAGCGTTATATAAGAGCATTGCTTCTAAAAATAGAAATGCAGCAATGGTAAACACGAGTCTAAACAGTTCGCCTCAGAGCTTTCAAAGGAAACCTGAATGAAATTTAGATTAAAGCACCATCTCGTCCATAAACAGAGCAGCTGTGATCATAACCACAGGCGCTTGTAGGCACATACATGAAAGCAATGGTCCTCATGCCATGTGTGAGTGAGTGTGACTGATAAAGTCATCTCTCTTTGATTTTGAAGGAACGATACATTTATGTGCATTCCCAAAGGTGCATGAATTAAACAAAAGCCCTTACATCGAGTTATTCAGCGGAATTGACTGTCTGTTTATAGACAGTCACTTCTTAGTTTGCCATTTTTGCTTTATTTTCTTTTTTATTTCATTTTTTAGGGGATTGATTTTTTTATTATTATTATTACATTTTAAAAGGCTAGGTGTGCACAGCCATCTCTGCACAAAGTCAATTCAAGTGACCACAAAATTTCAAAAGCAGTTTGCTTTAAAAAATAAAATAAAATCAACAAAATGAATAAAACAACACACAATGTATGAAGGGTTTTTGAAATCGTTTATTTATATTACACCTTCGATGGATAATGATAATCCGGTTGGTTACTAGGATTACCAGATATTATCATACATACAGTACATATGGAAAAACACTCCAAGGTGCGGACTTGCCATCAAAATAAACAAATGAAATGGCCTACACAGTATTTAAGGCAGTTTAAAAAAAAACATTTTTAAAAAAACAATAGGAGATAAAAGCTCACAGGCTTTCATAACCTTGTACTGTACTCTACTAGGAATACACATTTTCATTAGATACATGGTAATATTGTTATTTTTATGAAAAATGTTCATTATTTATACGACGCATATCATTTTTTACATTCTCAGCATGGGTGTGACCCTGTAAGTATATGTAACAAAAAAGATAATTAAATTTTGCAACACAAATTACATATACAAACCTCATATACCACAAACAAATCATACACACAAATAATATTCACACCCTCATCAACACGCATTCATTTACTGATACAATATCAGCTCATTGTATCTGGTCGTTCCATAGGTCTTTACACTTTCATGGTCACAAAACAAATAATAAACACATAAATAAGAAAATGACTTATATTAATAAACTATGATTTAAAAAAAAATCAAATAATGCTCCTTTCTATAAAATATCTTCAGGGGTATTTCTTAGCCCCACTGTGGTACTTACCATACAGTGTTTCCCGTTTGAATGTTTGTGCGTCACTCCTTTTTCCCTTTCTTCTATTCCACGGTCACCTGTCCAACAAGGGCAAAAACAATCCCAGGTCACACACATGCTTGGCATAAACCTCAAATTCTTAACATGGACACAATGTCATGAAATTACAGATAAGATCCCTTGTGTTGTGAACCTCTGTGTCCTTTGAAATTTTAGAGCAGAAAATATCTTACCTTTACAAGTCACATGAATAACAAAAATACAGGAAAGTACACAAGTACATCTCATCTTAATCCTGTAAACTCCCTTGCCAAAAGCCAAACATACAAATGAGACTCAAAGGTCACACAAGAAAAGGGGTTCCTGGTGTTTAAATGTTTGGAGCATCGAAATTACGCTTGTTTGATAAATACCAAAAAGTCATAGTTTCAAATCTGCTCTATGTTTTACTGATGTGTGTCAATACAACATGTAATAACAAATAACAAATAATACAACATGGCAATAATGAACCTGCATTGTTTTTAAATTTTGTGATTTGTCAAAAAAAAAAAAAAAAAAAAAAATAGGCATACCATATCCTCTGAAAAAGCGGATATGTCAAAATACGATCAAACATTCTTAAAGAGTTGTTACAACAAAGATGCTATTGTTGCAATGTCCAGTGAGGATGAACCCCAAAGTAAAGGACACTAAACATTTGATTTATATTTAATATTTAGCTAACGTAAAAGTATACAATTATAAAGACAGGTTTGGCCCTTACATTGCTCCTTGCAGCATTCCCATTCTGTGTTTCAACTGGTTTGAGCCATACCCGCCATCATCTCCAAAAGTGTGTGTGGAAACCTGTGGGATAAACAGTAAAATGTATCCTCTTTTAGCATTACAAATATCACTGAAAAAAAATACAGTAAATACAAAAAAATGCAGAACTTAATAAAGATTGAAATATTGTATATTCCGGTAACAAAAAAAAAAGTTTACCAATTGAATATGTTGAAATTGTAGGAGTGGATTAAAATATGACATTATATATCCGCGTCAATGGTTTCGAGGCCTTTAGCATCAAGTCAGAAGTTGTTTAAATAAACTGGTGACTGATGCTATGAGACACGGATGAGTGTTTGTGTATCCTAATTAATTTTATGATAAATTAAACAAAAGTATCAACTCTTTTGGATCAGTTTGAGTGTACGTTACACATACTAATGAAATCCCAGCATTTCTTAATATTACTACCCGTAGGTTGGTGGTGTGGAATTGATTCTGCAAAATCGCTGAGCAAAATGTTAGTCCTGTAATGTTTTGGGTTTTTTTGTTTGTTTTTTTACTGTTACATTATTTGTGCAAGACCATCTGTCCCACATCTGCTCTTCCACCACAACACAAACACACAATTTGCATGATTTAAAAAATCACACGCATCACACCTGCAAGCCATACACACGCAAATAAATCATTTAACATTTAAGGTATACAGTATAATGTCCCTGAAAGGTACTGCTGACTCTTACGGTTAGGAACATACTCTTATACCATTTTGGCCTTGGACTGGTTACAAAGCGTAACTAGGACTAGAAATATTAATTAGCCTACAGTATATGAGGTACACGGGGGCAGATACCCCTGTGTATGATGGTTGTGTGTAACTAGTTTGTCTTTCACTCTTAAGATCAGTGAAGATTCAAATATTACAAGGTGTGTGTGTATGTGTATAGCAGTGTCACTCCTCAGGCCCAAACAGTTATGATGTATAGCGAGGCTCAGGCTGTTGCCGTCCTAAGCCTTGTTGCACGAACTGATGGAGCCTGCTCAGATGAAACAGCGATACGTCTTCTAAGACAACCAGAACAGTCCAGTTGCGATCAATTTAATGCCCTGAGAATGAAATGACCTGGATGAATGAAAATATTCATAGGCATGTTGTAAAGCGAGGTTCATATCCTCCACAAATGCTTTTTGGGGTAAGGGCTTCCCATCTTCATGTATGCACAGCAAGCCCAGACCGCAAAAAGATTTGTGACGGACCACTCCCGGATCCACTTCTTCTCCATGACTCCTCTGGTCTTCATCATCAATATTATCATTATTATTATTATTTTTAATTATTTTTATTATTATGGTTTAAGAAGTTGTGTGTGCATGTGTGTGTGCCCACTGGATTGGCACTGCTTTTCAGCCAAACATTGTCGTTGTTAAAAAAAATATTTTTTTTTTAAATCAATAAAAGAAGGCGGCACGGTGACCGACTGGTTAGAGCGTCTGCCTCACAGTTCTGAGGGCCGGGGTTCAATCCCCGCCTGTGTAGCGTTTGCATGTTCTCCCCGTGCCTGCGTGGGTTTTCTCCGGGCACTCCGGTTTCTTCCCACATCCCAAAAACATAATAGTTAATTGACAACTCTAAATTGCCTGTAGGTGTGACTGTGAGTGCGAATGGTTGTTTGTTTGTATGTGCCCTGCAATTGGCTGGCAACCAGTTCAGGATGTACCCTGCCTCCTGCCCGCAGTTAGCTTGGATAGGCTCCAGCACGCCCGCGACCCTATTGAGGAGAAGCGGGTCAGAAAACGGATGGATGGAATAAAAGAAGCGTTTTGGACTTTTACAGCCGAGGATTTCCTGTGATTCCATTGGACAGAACGTATTGTCACCGACTAATGAGGATGCTGTGGAAAAGAGCACCCACAAACAGTGGGTATTGAGCACCTGACGCTCATATATACACTGTGACTTAATAGTAGCCATATTTGACAGTCTTGTTTGCTATGTTGTGTGTGGTTCTGGAGTTTTAGTTGTTCAACTCCATCTAAAAAAATGTGAGATGAAGTGCTCAAGCCAGAGTCCAAGTTTTATGTCAACTGTCTAATTTTTTGGGGACTCCAAAGCCTAAAGCAAAAGAGGGGCCCCACCCTCTGTCTCTGTTTCCACAGGAGCCGTCCAAGCCTTTTCATGCGTGTATGCGTCTTCCAGCCGTTCACTATCCAAGCCCCCTCCCCGCTACACCCCTCCCCCCCATTTGTCTCGAGCTCAACGGAGCCAGACGCCACTGACGCAGCACACGGCATGCCACTTTCAGCAGTCACGACTCAAGCCTCCTCGCACACAAAGGGACAAAAAACTACAAATAAGGACTCAAATGTCACTATCGAGCTCTCTTTGAGGCGGTGAGCAGCTTTTTATTTGATTATTTCATTTAGGTTATACCTAAAGCACTTCAATAAGACGAGGGGTCTTTGCGATCACGTTTGAATCAGTAAAAAAAAAATTAAAAAACGAAAAGCACTCCAAAAAAATACACCCTAAATGTATATTTTGAATTAAATGGAAGTGCATTGAATGTATGTGTAATGCCCAGAGTGGCGTGTCATATGGACCTTGTGGAAAAGAGCACTTCAGCACTACAATGGCAGGATAGCTCCCCACTCGTGACACAAAAAAATAATAATACTCAGAGCAGTAAAACCCTGGTTTAATAGCTCAGACTTCCATTAAGGAGCCGACAGCAAACAGCAAATTGCCAATGCATGCAGCCATCGTCATATCTACCCATATTATTCCTATAATAGGGTGATTCCCTTCTAGATGCAAGCACAGATCCCAAACAATCACATTTACATCTCTGCTACACAGAACAATGGCATGAATCAAAACTGAAAATTGCACAGATGATGCAAAATCTGAAAGATAGAAGAGAAAGCTTTCCACAATACTCACCATGCAAGATTCGGGAGCGTCACCATGCAGGGGAAAAGAGAAAAATAAAAGTGGTCTCTGCTTTAAAATGTGCTCGTGCTTTTCGGTTCTTCCTACAGTGCACACACTGTACTCTTGAATGGTGTGCCTTTTATAGGAGTGATGCCCCCTATCTATTTCTGGATCACGATCCAACCCTGTTTCTATTTTTAGCATGCGCGTGATGAAAAAAAAAGAAGAAAAAAAAGAACGCTCGCAGAGGTTCCTTGGAGGAATTTCGTGCGTGCAGCCTTCATCACCCCCCACCCCTTCACCCTCCTCAACCCCCATCCCACCTTCTCTCTCGTGCATTCTTCATGCGCGTGCACAGAGGCGTCTCCTCAACACAATGTGTGGAAATGCATGCTCATCTTCTGCAGATTCAAGATGTGTGCATGCAGGGACAGGCTTTTATTAAAGGTGAGATTTGCTTCGAAAAGCAAACAGATGAAATGCACACACACACACACACACACACCTACAAATGATATCCAACGCAATTGTGTCCTTACAAAATGGCAAAAATAAAAGCGACTCCCTTTTCTTGGTGGCTGCGTCAATGTTGACGTCAGGTGGAGAATCTCCCACTTTGAAGATGGACGCAGGAACATGCATGTACAGCTTGTCGGCTCGCTGTGGCAATACATACATACATAAATAAAATAATTAATTAACCACACCATGTGTCCAATGAAACATGTTTGAAAATGAAAAGAAAAGGGGGAAGATGCTGGGACTAAAATAATAGCCCCTCTCCTCCTCTGTCTCCACAATGGAAAGGCCATTTTATTATTTGCCCACACCTCAGTCTTGCCTTGTGATTGGGAGCTCCACAGCGATAGATAAAATGTTTTTTAACATGTGCGTCAGCTGGTGATCATGAGGACAAATACTAATGCCTTCAGGTCGGGTTTCCCCCTGCAGCGAGCAGACCCACGTACAAGCTCCAGGTGCGTTGACCCCCCCCTCCATGTGTGATGATGCGGAGCTACAGAAAGAGGTGGAGGGTTGCAGACCCCTCCACTGCACCCCCTCTCCCCTGCCTCCCCCTAAACAGGGCAGAAAGCTGAAACGCGTAGTAACGGAGCGCCGCTTGGCCGACTGATGATGCTATTTTTAACTCCCATCCTCAACATGCCTGCCGCTGCGGTGTTCTCTGCTCAAGGTGGCCCACTACATACTGTACACAGGGCTGGCACATAGTGAATGGTCAATCGTGCTGCATGCATCTGGCTCTGCAAATCAACCATCCCAATCACAAGTATGATCAGATAAAATGCATGGCAGGCCGATAAAAATAATAATTAAAAAAGCAACATGCAATCACAAATGCAATATCTCTGAAAAATGACTTGTGTTCAAAAGTATGGCATTAATTTTAAGAAGCCCTTCTTATTTTTGTGATCCTTTTCACAATCTTACTTGCAGGATTTCCTTTACGTGGCCTTGTCTTTCTCTACTGATGTGCAAATGGGGAGAAAAGAAAGGAAGGTTTGTAAAATATTGTCCATTAGATAAAAATTGTACTTCACCCATTTACTTGACTGTATGAACATTATTATAAGAGGGGGAATTGATACACTGTAAATTGCTAAACTTATTTTACACATCTGTTTTACGAGCTGAGAAGCAGCTGCATTTGTTGAGCTTATGGTGCAGTGGAACTGTCCTTGGTGCTTATTTGGAATACTGCATGTACTAACTTACTGCACTGCTGTAGTTGTTTTTAATTTGACCGGTTTACATTTATGTCCCAGAAGTTTATTTTCATACAAATATTTATGAAAAACATTCATATATTTTCTATTATTATGACTTCACTAGTGCCTTAGCGTAAGTTAGTAATACAATAAACATTGCAGACAGAGGACCCCTATGAATGTGTATCCTAAATAATTACCATAGAGCAGTTTCAAAAGACATGCAATTTTCAGAACTGCGATTGCGATAATGAGGATAAGTGGCATAGAAAATGGAAATTCAAAAGGAAATTCAGTGAGGTCTTTACCCTGATTGATCAAATTATATGAAAATGACTCTTATACAGTACTGTAAGTGTACAGAAATAAACACAAATTTAACATGTCATAAAGGACTTTCGTAACAGTGTTGTTTTACACTACATTAACGTATACAAACCCTGACATTTTGATGCTTTTAAAGTTCTTCTTACACTGTGGGAAGTTTCTCCTCCTGGTTATTATGTAATGTTTTACTGAATGAAGCAATGCACTCATGTCATGTTCGGCTCAAATCAGGTCCTGCGCTGTTTTTCTGCAGCAACTATAAAAAGTCACTATCACTCTATTATGTAATATCTTGCAGCAACATCCGTTACTATACTCGGCAGTGTTGTGCTAAAAATACAGGCTCAGATGTGAAATGATACTTTGCAACACAACAATGAACATCAAAAGTTTAGCATTGGAACATAAGACAAACTTTTCTCAGTGGACAGGAGCAGTTTGCCAATGACTTGAATGTTTTGGGGACAAAAGAGGCTCTTCCTTTCTGAAATGTATACTTACAAGTGGAAAAACTGGAAAATTAACAGATGACCAAACTAAAGCCATTTATATTCCTTGGCCACCATGTGCAAGGGATGAATGCATCACTTTTTGTATTAAGCCTAAATTCTTGTGAGAGTGGACATGTGTCAATAAAGTGCACATTTGTCTCAAAACGGTAAAAGGTGTGCGCAAATTCAGAAAGAGAACGGTGTGCCTGAGCTACTCCGGCAGTAAATATACTATCAGTCTGAAAACACTTAATGGGTTCACAGCCTCACACGCTCATTCAATGCAGTGGATCTGTGGTGTGCCAAGTCACATGCCTGTTACATAACAAGGCTCCGACTGCTGGGCTCAACATCCTTGACAAATCCATGCATGCTTTGATGCACATGAGCTATTTATATACTGCAGCTAAGATAAGGCTGGTCAAAAATATAACTCAGCTCAATTATTCATTGAGAAACATTTCCTAGCAGAGCTGGCACAGAGTTCTGTTGGACAGGAATAGACCAAGGGAGTAACAATAAATAATGCACACTAGCAATGCAGAAGTCTGTTTGGTGGCTTCAAATTTGAATGGGAAGGGTGAAGAACATACACAAACCTGCATGCGTCGCGTTTGTATTTAAAGCCCTGTGTGCATACGCTTCAGCCTCTCTGCAACAATCGTGTTTGTTCACAAGATTCTAAAAATAGCAGGCTGTGCTGCTATTGTGCCATTTTTAGGTCTTGAGATGGTTGAAGCGGTGGAGGTGTAGCATGAAAGGAAAATTACATTGCACACTTGTGTATGTAGCTGCACTTGTGCCTGCGAATGAATCCCTTCTAAGATCAGCCATTCAACTCACAGCAACACATTTACAATTTGCGGCCAATGCTTCGTTTTTTTTTTTTTAGCTCATGCGAACCAGTGACGACCGATTTGAGGATTTGACTGCTGCCTCACACAGCATCAAACTGAACAGGCAATAAGCTGGCAATAATGAATGAAGGCATCCACCATCAACCACAGTTACATTAAAAATGACAAATTATGTTAAGTATTGTTGTAAAACACATATTTATACTTTATAGAGTGTTTTTATGGCTCGGCTGCAGCTGAGATGCACTTTCTTAAAACCCAGAAATACCATCTTGCCGTTCAGCCGAGTTGAGTGGGTGGGTAACAGCCACGAAGTGGTCGGGTATGATATATGAATATTTGAATATAATTGCCAGTACTACGTCAAAATGTCAGCGATTTCAAATCCTGTCGTTTGCAAGCGCATTCAAACGAGAAACCACATAGATGTCAACCTAGCAGTTGTATCTTTCAAAGCACAACATGCACAAATCTCAATTTTCTTCAAATACATTCTTGTAAAAAATTAATCCTTGCATGTATTTAAAAATTAAGGTTTAAAAAAGGACTTGTTTGCATTTCACAAACATCTAGATAAAGGCTGATCTTTGGACAAAACACTTGGGTGGGCTCTCTTAATATTGTGCAGATGTACATAGGGTTGGACCCAAAGTGGCTGCCTACGACTCACAGCAGAGGCACAACATCTGAAACAATTTCGGCATTATTTGGGCAAAGTGACAATCTTTGTGGAGTAATGGTCTTGAAAAATGTATGTCAAGGTTCTCATTGTGATCTCTCTTTCTTTTCTTTGTAAAAGTGAAGATCTGAGGACATTTTGGTTTAAGGAAGTGTTGGATCCCCTTTTGAAATTTCTAATTTCTTTTGGGGGAATCAGTTAAATGAGTATATCAGAGGCACTGTCTGTTGTGTAATAGATGCCAACAAGGGAGCCCATTGAGGTGACTGGTTTTGTAGAAAGATTTTTTTTGGTGAATACATGTGTAGATTCTTTAAGTCAGAAACCTAGTCATTGACTGCTGGTGAGTTAAGAGCTTAGAACCAGGTAACGATCAATACCAATTGAAGTGTATGCTGGAATCATCAACTATTTAGGTGGAGTAAATTTGGACTGTATTTTGAGCAAAAATCATGCCCATTCATCCCCCAGATATAGCCCATGATCTGTTTGAGGGCATAATGCCTGTGGAACTTACTCATTGTTTTCCTGTCATGATCTCTAAAAGGTTTTTTAAGCTTGGAAAAAAATTAATAATTTGATACAAAACTTGGAGTAACAGAAGGGGGGTGCAGAGCCTGGAGATGACCCTGAGGTCACTGGTTGATTGATTGAAGGTCCTCAGTCATTTGGCTAATGTTCAAATTGCAAGGGTTTTGCTATTTGGACTGAAATGTTTGAACCTGTGCTACCCAACAGAGCTCAGCTGTCCTGCAAAAGATTCTTCTGAATCTGGATGGGCAGAGATCGTCATCCAAGGCACAGTTCCTTAAAATAAAAACCTTAAGGGGTGAATAGGCATGGAGATGAATGAGAAGAAGAGTATTTGTCCAAAGAGCATCTGTGTTTAATGCATGTTTTTCTTTTCTTTCCTTAATTGAAAGAGTAGAAAAAGTATGCTCACAGGAACTATTTAAGTTTGTTTGCTCAATGGACTGAGATTAAATGAGTGGTTGAGGCCTTACATGATTGTATCATTTCAGTTTTAGAGAATGTTTTGTTACATTTTATAAACATTGTAAAGAGGGTTTTCACAAGGTTACATGATAATGGTTAAAATGCATATTGGTTTAGTCATTCAACCAGACATTCTGTTTGGAGGCTGATACAGGTACTGTATGTATTGTACAAGCTTAAAATTCTTATACTTAACCTTCCAGAAATTGAAGGTTGCTGTATTAATGGAGGAGTCAACCTTTCTTGGCTTCGTGTTTCACATGGATTTGCTTATGTTAAACGTTGATTCAAAGTGGAATATTGATAAATATTTTGTGTTTTTGTAATTTAGTCATTGGATCATGCTAATAACAGCAACAAAAACAACACTAATTGAACCAACAAGATTGACTTAGTTCATTCAACAAAACAGGCATAAGAAGAACAGACTAGACCTGTTGTGATTCATACAACAGGGTTGAATTTTGTTTTACTGACGTTCCACCACAAAATTAGATTTAACTTGATTAGACTAAGTATAAACATGTTCAATGAATGCAAGAGAGTGACGGAATGAAAGTGCTACGATCATGTGTACACTAAAGTATACTTTGTTCAGATAACAGAAGAAGACAGATTGAATGTACGTTTTGTTTAGCTGGAATTTGGGTAGCAGGATACCATCAAATTCATCCAATGAATTATTTTTTGAGTGCACAAATCTTTTTTTGCAATTAAAAAAAGTGCTGATACAAGAGCATTTTACAATATGGAATAATATGCTTATATACTGGACTTGCCCTTTTCTTTCTGTACGCCAACTATAATTTTCAAGGTGAATCCTTGAAAATGTGCTAAAAGTACCACCAGAACCTTGTGTAATTTTTGAAGCATCTTTGACACTGCAGTGGATCCTCAGCAAGCTTCAGTGACGTAAAATCATTGGCTTGCAGCCAATGAAAATCGTTTACTGTAAGAGGGCCAAGCTACTCGAGCCAATTAACTCATTAGATATGAACATTTATTTTAAGGTGACCTTGTGACAACAAAGCCAAGTTTGTTAAATACAAGATGACACGCAGTGACCAATTGTGATTATAACACTAATGTTTCAAAATGTTAACTGGAATCCTACCTGTTTTTTGTTTTTTTTTTAAATTAAGGTACGTTAAACCAGGGCTGGTCAACTGGCGGCTGGCGCCCACACTCTGAGTGGCCCCTTGAATAATTCCAAAATTAAAATTAAAAAACTTTTAAATTTGAAACATTTCCTCTACTATACCTGATTACTGTAACAGTTAGCACCATAAGGTGCTGTAATAGCTCAATCAGGAAGATCATCAAAAATAGGACGGAGTTTATATGTTTAACGAACTTAAAGGAAAGCTTAGCCTATGTAGCCAGTTTGATTTGGAGAAGTTAGCCATGATTGATTTGTGACACTGATGAGGCATTCAGGACAGTCACTTTTACTTCGAGAAGGCTTTGTCGTGCAAATATCAGGAAAAACACTTTAGGACCCTGTGTACAGCATCTTGTATGACACCAGGTAGCGCTTAGCTCAGCTTAGCATGCAACGGAACAGAATGGGAGGATACTATATCACACACAACGCACAGTTAGGGTTTCATGCAAACAAAGTGCAACATAAAGCTGGCAGTTAATTAAGACACATTCAACGAACTACAGGTAACAAACACAAACGATGATTAACGTCCTAATTACGGCAAAAATTCAGCATTGAATGTAGAATGCATGCTGGGAACTAAAGTTGGTCCTGATGACATTCCTGTGGAGGTATGGAAGCATTTAGGAGAGGTGGCTTTGGAATTTTTGAACAGCTTGTTCAATAGAATCCTAGCGCGTGAGAAGATGCCTGAGGAATGGAGGAAAAGTGTGCTAGTGCCCATTTTTAAGAACAAGGGTGATGTGCAGAGCTGTGGGAACTATAGAGGAATAAAGTTGATGAGCCACACAATGAAGTTATGGGAAAGAGTAGTGGAGGCTAGACTCAGGACAGAAGTGAGTATTTGCTTGCAACAGCATGGTTTCATGCCTAGAAAGAGTACCAAAGATGCATTATTTGCCTTGAGGATGTTGATGGAAAAGTACAGGTCAGAAGGAGCTACATTGTGTCTTTGTAGATCCAGAGAAAGCCGATGACAGAGTAGCCAGAGAGGAACTGTGTTACTGCATGCGGAAGTCTGGAGTGGCAGAGAAGTATGTTAGAATAATACAGGACATGTACGAGGGCAGCAGAACAGCGGTGAGGTGTGCTGTAGGTGTGACAGACGAATTTAAGGTGGAGGTGGGACTGCATCAGGGGTCAGCCCTGAGCCCTTTCCTGTTTGCAGTGGTGATGGATAGGCTGACAGATGAGGTTAGACTGGAATCCCCGTGGACCATGATGTTTGCAGATGACATTGTGATCTGCAGTGAAAGCAGGGAGCAGGTGGAGGAACAGTTAGAAAGATGGAGGCATGCACTGGAAAGCAGAGGAATGAAGATTAGCAGAAGTAAGAGAGATTATAAAGTTGATGGATGTTGTGAGGGAAGACATGAGGGCAGTTGGTGTTCGAGGAGGATGCAGGAGATAGGCTTACATGGAAAAGGTTGACGCGCTGTGGCGATCCCTAAAGGGACAAGCCGAAAGGAAAAGATGATACTGTAGCTCTCAAATCAAAATTAGACAAAAAGCGATTTTTTTCTTCTACACTAAGAACCATTTACAGTTCAATTAAAGTGCATGAGAAGTTACTGAAATCTGTGTCCTGCAAAACCATGGACATAACGCTGTTAATGTTGCAAATGCGTATTGTGGTTTGGACGATTGGCAGGATGGGGAGATGCACCAGGGGTCCTTCAAGTTACAAAGCAGAGTGAACTGCCCTATCCTGCAAAGGGAGTAAGCCTAATAATTTGGGGATTTGAATGACATACGGGACAAACATTGCATAAAATTAAAATTTTGAGTGATTTTTTTTTTGTGGAAATATGCACAAAATTAGTTCTTGCACTTAATGGTGGTCTGCTGTTCAGCAGTTTTGTGCCATCTTTGAATGGTAATTTTTATGAGAGCCATTTGCACTGGGGTTGGGGGACCACAGTATGTGGTTATTTTTTGATTGCTTCAACCCATTTGTTGTTGAAGCAAGAGTTGATCTTTTAAGCATTGGTTTGAGCATGAAATATATTGAGATACTGTGATGTGCATTGGTTCAATAAAAAGATACATATGCACGTATTTTGATCATATCCTTAGCCTTGCAGCATTATTGGCCATTTTTAACTTCGTGTCACAATGTCAGTAAAGAAATACCAATGTATTCAGTTTAAACTCTCAGCCACCCCAGTGAAGGTAATTCGTAAAGGTTAATTGCGGCAATTGGACTTCTTTCTTGGTGAATTGGCTGTTTTTTCTTGTTTCCCAAAAACGTTCAAAAATGACTTGGGCAATTATGCAATTAGAATAATTACATTCAAAATGGCATTTTTGTCATATATATTTGTCTGGTTATGAAGTCGTATATGCCCCCCCCCCTGGTAGCGCTGTCGAGAAATTGTGACACCTTCCAGTTAGCTGAAAAGTCTGACAGCGCCATCATGTGGTCATTTGGAAAGTGTTCCCAACACGTATGCAAGCAGGCGTTTTTACTGTGTACAGACAGGTACGTGATGTGCAAGCTGTAAAACGGGGATTTTACGTTGGTGTTTGTGTACTTTTGATTTTCCAAAGAGATACAAATGAAGCTGCAACAATTAGTTGAAATCCACATATGGCCTTTATTACTGTACATTTAATAGAGCTTTCACTAATGATGGCCAGAAGGGAATAAAATTTTTTTCTCTGCCTGATTACCTTAAGAAACAAACATAGCATAATTTACCTTTTTTTCCCCCCCATTAAATTAGCTTGGAGCAAAATCAGTTTGTAAGTCCCATAAAAATAGGAATAATGAAAAAAGTGCAAAAATTTGCCGTCAATTTTATGAGCGGAAACGAGGGCATATATTGTTGAAAATATTCCATCTCAGGAATTGCTTAACGAACACAGTATTATAACCTTTTAATTAGAACTTATCAAAATAAATGTAAAACAACTGTCTCCTGGCCATATGATTCATTTCAGTATAGTTGTATTTTCATGAGAATAGTATTACAATATTATGGTTTTCCCTTTTTGTTTTAGATGCCAACTCTTGCATGAGTGTTAAAGTAATAAGCAACACAGGGGCATATAAGCCATATTTTACTTCCCTTCCACATTTGCAAACCCAGACATTAACTGTTAGGAAAAATGACTTCTAGTTTTTCCATACTAGGTCTGTTTTTTTTTTGTACAAATTAACTGTGGGCTTTTAACGAGTACGTTTGAGTGTTCTCGATCTGTTGTGGGCATGATACGGGCAACTTCTGGGAACTATCTGTTCGATGGTTTAAGGATGACGGCGTTCCCTCTTGGTAAGCAGGTAACACTGAATGGTTCTCAGTCGGTCTTTGGCAGGGGCGAACTCTGGCTGCAGCTTCAAAGTGGACTCGTACCAGCGCATTGCTTTTTCAAACTCCTCCTGCCGTCAGGAACAACAGAAACAGTATGTCCATACAGGCTCATCCATTTAACTGATATAAGTGGTGAGAAAATAATGATTGCTTTACCATAGCTATGTAGACATTGGCAAGAGTGAAGTGGTTTACTACAAAGTGTGGAGTAATTTCTACAGCCATGCGAGCTACTGTAAGAGCATCCTCCCACAGTCGAGCATTCTGGAAGATGTTGGCCAGACTGATGAGGGGAACATCCTGGTTAACAGGGGGGAAAAAAACATTAGGAAGTACTTGATTACATTTGGCAAAGAAAAGATTTCAGACGAATAGGGATGGGAATTTCTTGTAACCTCACAAATCAATTTGATGATTCAGAAACCTCTCTTTTGCTTTTCAACTGTCAAACGGCCACCTGGGGTCACAATTTCTGATGGGTCGCTGATTTTGTGGTCACACTGGAATGGCGCAGTGATTGAACATCACGAAACACCTACCATTCACCCTAGCTTACCGTGAGAACCTTGACAATATGGGACAAAATGCACCCCAACTTTGACATAACATGATAACGTGAAAGGACCGTAAAATTCCGGGATGCTTCCTGTCACACTCCGGACCACCTCCCCATTGTGTCCTGTCAGATTTAGTTGTGAATACCCCGTTTTATTATGGCTGACTGGGTTTCTCTCACACCGTGGGAAATATTTTGACAATTTAAAGATCTCACCAGGCATCCATGGCAATCACCACCCATCCCGCCCCTCCGCGTTGTCTCACAACCATCCCGTTTTATCCACAGCTGCCTGAAATGGGGCTGCAGTGGCCACTGTGACTATGGTGTAAACGTAGCTTTACAGCAGTGAGTAAAACAGTTTGAAGCAAGCACATTCAGACTCTTTTTGGAGAACTGTTCTCTATCTGCCAAATTGGGCAGAAATGCTGGTACTGAAAACATAGTATCATTTATTTTTTTACAGCACAGTGTCACAGTACTTTTTTAGTACCAGAATATCATGCAATGTATCTTGAATAAAAGCATTATTTCTATATACATTTCCGCAAAAGTATCAAGGCAGCTGGACTGTTCTTGATTGTTGAAGTTGTTTCATCTTTAATTCAAAAGATTTCTTCAGTTAAAATTTTTATGAGTGGCGCCTCCCTATTTATCCCTCTGTTGGTGTCGCCTGGGGGTGGTCAACAATAGGGGGGAGTTGTTACCCGGTGTTGTTAGTGAAAACAACCGTCCTGCATACCAATCATTAGTTCACTCGTCTTGTGGCAAAACAGCTCGTTAGGCCCACTCTTCCCGTAGAATGAAGCAATCTTTTGATATGTGAGGACATTTTTATATACAGACAAAAGGGGATGTCTCAAACCTCCTCTTCTATTTAGAGCCAGCTTTTCTAGTTTGACATAGATAGCTTCTTTTACACCTCTTTCGAACCAGCAGTCCTCCCTATCCAGAATTTGGACGTAATCAAAGAAAGTCCCTTCTAAGTTGAGATGCAAGTGAACCGCTGATTATGGACACGAAGAAGCCGCCCATCAATGCTGGAATAGAGAAATTAGGGCTAGGTATTGTTAAGAACCTCACGATTGATATGATTTGGATTATTTAGGTTGCGATATGATTAAATTTTTATTAAATACTGAGTTAAATGCTTTGCGGTCGAAGTAGAAATACACAAATAATTAAGAGTACCTGTGCCTGTGAACATATGGGTTATGTCACTTCACATTTTTGAGCAATAAAATATCTGAAAATAAAATGTGCACAATAACTTATTTGTGCATCTCGGGTATTAAAAGTAAAAAACATGATAGTTCTGTATGAACACTGAAAAGGTGAAGTGCGTGTAAACTTAATATTTCTTATCTCTTGCAAATTGTGATAAACCTCACATTACATCATTTTTTTAATGATATTGCATCTCCACTCCATTTCTGGCTATAGCCAAGTGTGCACATGTAGATTTTCTGCACCCTCCAGTGACCAGATGGTTAATTCAGAGTTTTCTGATCTGAATTGATATTGGATTGGGGAGGAGGAATATTGAAATACATCAATTAATCGATATTTTTACCCAACCCTAAAAGAAAAGTACAATTTAATGTGTCGAGAGGTTAACACACAATGTGATTAAGATAGCTAACAAATGCTCTCAAATGATGTAGTTCATAAATACAGCTGCCAATTTTGTGTATGTGAGGTGCAGATATCATTGCTGTCTATTTGGAGTCATTTTTCTCTCATAAATGACCGTTGAATAGGGGTTCCTACAACGCGGATGAATGTAAATAAATGTATTTATTCATCCGTCAGTATCATGATATATTCACAATGGATTGATCCTGGAATCTTGTCATTGTTGCATCCCATCAAGTCATTTGGTCCAGTACTGAATGAATTAATGCCTTTTGCTGCAAATAATGAGACAGGACAAGCAGAAAGCAGTACAAGCATTTCCTCCCTGGTTGGGGTATAAATGGAGGCAATGATAACAATGCTTAAAACATATAGTGTCTGTCTTTGTTTGTACACCAAGGGCTCTATTTTCCTGACTAGTGCAAATCCGGTGTGGCGTAGCTCTGTGAGGGGGAAGGTTAGACCGGGTTGTCGTATTCTTGCAGACGTGCACAGCGGTGTATTGAACCCAAGGGGCTGTCTGTGTCCATGGGAAGAAACACTGCCAACTTTATTTGCCGCTAATCAAAGCACCTAATTTTTTAATTTCCTTTAAGTGAGGCGCAATGATGGTCGTGCATGCATGAAGAGAGTGATCCGTGTGTGACAGAGCATTGTCACTTGGCCGGTGTGGCAAAAGACAACGTTATGAATTACAGAATGAGCTGGCAGTAACTGCGGGAGACTTAAATATGGCCACGGAACCTCATGAATCCTTCACCATCCATGTACAATCGTTTTTGTATGTGCCCATCCTTCCTCATAGCTGTGTGTTGGCTAGTGTGGTGATTTAAAGGGGGAGGGTGCTTATGATGACAATAATGATGATGCAGGGTTGGCACTGGGTCATGAAACCTCTTGGCCAATGTGGCTAAACTATAAAAAGCCACACTGATGTGTAGTTAGCCACAACATCACGTGTTTATGTGGCTAAACCTTTAGCCACACTTAGCCAGTCCTCGTCACAGGGAAACCGATAAGCTTTAATGATGTGGGTCCAACTAAAACTACCTCATCATCAGTCAGGAGTAGGGCTGAACGAAATGGGAAATATTCTTAATTGCAAGGTTTTTCTTGTTTGTTTCTTTTAAACAAATATTGCTATTGCGATTTAGCATGCTATTTTTCAGGGCAAAGTTTACCGTCAGCATTATTCCCTAAACAAGAAATAAATTCTATAGTATGACCAACACACCATGGACTATAAACAACAAATAACCATTTCCTGTAACTTAGGCCTAAATATTGTGATGAATTGATATGAAGAAAAATTTTTTTATTTTACTATTGAATTGTAAAAAGAAAAACCTTCCATCCAAGTAGAATATTGATTATATTTAACTTCATGCCTTGTAAAAATGTAATACTGTATAAATATGCACTTGCCAGTAGCAATGCTGTCATTGTCAGCCAAGTATAAAGAGGGTGACACGAGTGACACTTTTCATCATCAAGAGGAGTATAAAAGCGGTTCAAATGGTAAACTATATTAAATGCGAAATAATGTTCTCATCAAATACAGTAAGTGTTAAATTTATTCACTTATTTGATCATTCTCAAAAAGGATCTTAATGACTATATAGAATTTTCCCAAATTCAAACTTTTTAGTTGATGATAAACATTTAATATTCTTAATATTTATTAGTAAATATTAGTAGGCTAACTTTAGCTGTCAGTTAATTCTAACAGATTTCAAAAGCAGAGAAAAAGTCTAAATTACATAAGGGGGCGGGGGGGAGCCCTTACTATTGGAGCATTTCCACCAACCAGCTTTCAGACACGCGGCTTGAACGTTTGCACGAGCACGTATGTGGGTATGCGTAGACTGTACTTTATATATGACCAAGATGGCGCCTACATGCGTGGACGCCTCAGTAACGCGCTCTATAGTATTGTCCTTGTTTTTGTCTTTTTCCTTCGTCTTGGGAGACATAACGCAACTTACTTACACTAGGGAAGAGTCGCTAAACATTAGGGAGTCTACTACGACCCTTCTTTCGCTAACTTTCACATATCCACAAAGTTTTTTCTCCAAGTTACTTACTAGAGGAGCAGCTGCAATCTATGGTGCATGGAGGAGGTGAAGACGGCAACACGGTGGGAAGCGTGCCAGAGTGCAAGTTAAGGTCCGCCAGCGAGGATTTCAAATGCCAATTTCGTCAATTTGCATCGCCAATCTATGCTCTCTACCCAAGAAAATGGACGTCCTGCCTCCCTCTGCTTCACGGAGACTTGGCTTTGTGAACGCATCCCCAACGCCGTTCTGCTGCCCAACTTCCAACTTCACAGAGCGCACTGTGACATGGCGCCATCCGGAAAACAACAGATGGCGGGATATACTTCTACATCAATGGAAAAATGGTGCACTGATATCACGGAGCTCAGCACACAGTACACACACAAGTGACTTGGAGTTACTGTTTTTGAAGTGTAAGTCATTCTACTCACCGTGCAAGTTTACTTCATTCATTCTTGTTGGTGTTTATATTCGCCCCCAGGCTAACACGAAGGCCGCACTCCAAACGCTGGCTGACCAAGTAAACCAACCCCTCATTATTTTTGGGGACTTTAAGCAAGCAAAACATAACCACAAGCTCCCTATATACAAGCAGGACACTGACTGTCCCCAGAGGGAAAACAACATTCTAGACCACTGCTATACCCCGTGTAGCTTTGGGCTTGTCTGATCACTGTTTAATTCACTTAATACCAACATACAGGCACACTTAAACTTAAAGGTCAGAGAACATACTACTGTAACCGCTGTCTATCTGCTATATAATCACTTCGAAATGGCAGATGTGGTTTGTAAAGGGGTTCTAGAGTTATCAAGAAAAGGTTTAGAATTTTTGTCCTCTGACCTTTAATTCCTACTATGCTAGCTTTGTGTTTGCAGATATTGATAGTACTGACGTATTGTGAGCTGCACACACCTCTCACCGCACTGTCTCTATTGTGACTGCACAAACAAGTTGCCACGTAGGTGGAGATGAGTCCAATCGTAATCAGCTGGCAAGTCTTACTACAGCTCATCAGTGGAATTTTGCTTACCTGCAGGGTAAGCTGTGGAGATAAAAATTTGACATGCTAGAAAACAAACTGACTGCAATTTTGGAATCAGCATGGCAAATTTAGTTTTAATCAACATAAAACTAACACAACAGAATTATTTTTTCAAGTTGTTCCCCAGTCTTATCGGTCTCCTTGACTACTAATAATCTGTATCGGCCCTGAAAAAAAACCCATATCTGTCTATCACTAGTCATAGGACCCCTACTGGACACTCTGCAGCTTGCCTAACGAGCAAGCAGGTCTGGATGATAAGGTCAACATGGGACTGCACTTCATCCTGGAACACCTTGACAGCGCAGGGACCTACATGAGGATCCTGTTTGTGGACTTCAGCTTTGCATTCAACACCATCATCCCCGAACTCCTCTCCTCTAAGCTTCTCCAGCTCAAAGTCTTGCCTGCCATCTCCCAGTGGATCTACAGCTACCTGACAGGCAGGACACAGCAGGTGAGGCTGGGGGACACCACCTCATCCACATGTACCATCAGCACTGGGGCCATCCAAGGATGTGTCCTCTTTCTACTGCTCTCCTCTCTCTACACGAACAACTTGACCTCAATGCCCTCAGTTGTCAAACTCCTGAAGTCTGCAGGCAACACCACAGTCATTGGCCTCATCAAAGATGGTGACGAGACGGCATGCAACATCCTCTTGCACCCTCCACATCCTGGTCACCACCTCTTTCAGCTCCCTCAGGTAGGCGCTATCGAACAATGCAAACTAAAAACCAGCAGACATTCCAACAGCTTCTTCCCTCTTCCCATTGACTTCTTAAACAGTTGACTGACAATTTTATTGTAACATGCTGCCAAATCTCTGTCGGGACACTGCGACATTATTCGTACACTCACTATTTTATCATGCTGCACTATTTGCATACTGTTTACTACGGCCCACTTCCTGTGGTCGAGAACTCGATCCACCACTTGCACAATCGTCAGATAATTGCTCTATTAGTCCTTTTAAACTAGGCTCATGGCGGTGTTCCTGGCCCGGGCCCCTCTGGCTGGATGGCTCCGCGGGGTGGGGGTTCCCCTCTCATACCCTGTGGCTGCTCTCCTGGGTGTCCCCCTTATCATTATGTTGTTGGGGGTCCCTCGCCGCCCTCCTTTCCACCAAACGGGGAACACTGTCTCTCCTGCTGGATGGGCGGAGACTGGCTACATTGGCCGGCCCTGCGGGTTGGTGGGGGGTGTCTCGTTCTCCTGGTGGCGGGGATCAGCCACAGCGATCTTTGGGTTCTTCTTTACCTCTCTCACCAAGGCTCTTCTCCCCCGATTGCTCAGTTTGGCTGGACGGCCACCTCTAGGAAGGGTTCTGTTCATCCCAAACGTCTTCCATTTAAGGATTATGGAGGCCACTGTGCTCTTAGGAACCTTAGGTGCAGCAGAATTTGTTTGTAACCTTGGCCAGATTTGTGCCTTACCACAATTTTGTCTCTGAGCTCTTCAGGCAGTTCCTTGGACCTCATGATTCTCATTTGCTCTGACATGCAATGTGAGCTGTAAGGGCTTATATAGAAAGGTGTGTGGCTTTCCTAATCAAGTCCAATTAGTATAATCAAACACAGCTGGACTCCAATGAAGGTGTAGAACAATCAAGGATGATCAGAAGAAATGGACAGCACCAGAGTTAAATATGAGTGTCACAGCAAAGGGTCTGAATACTTATGGCTGTGTGATATTTCAGTTTTTCTTTTTTTAATAAATCTGCAACAATTTCAACAATTCAGTTTTTTTCTGTTAATATGGGGTGTGCTATGTGTACATTAATGGGGAAAAATGAACACATTATTTTAGAAAATGGCTGCAAATTTAAGGGGGTCTGAATCCTTTCCGTATCCACTGTATAATGATTTAGTTTCCTCATCTTTATTACAGCTAATGTCCTGTCTTTTGTTGTCTTCTCTTCCTATATTATTTAGTTATCTTTTCACTCTCTTCCTTTTGTTTTTTCTGTCACTCCCTTTTAAAACTTTGTTCCCCTCCGACTAGAGCAGGGGTGGCCAACTAGTCAGAGACTAAGAGCCACTTTTTTTTCTGTGTTACTGCAAAGAGCCACATACACGGGTACACATGAACATCATCTTTTAATCATGTATGCACGCATACACAGACCTCTGCTCAGCCAGATCTAATGAAAATAACCACACCAACATGATAATATCAGTAATTTTCAACAGTTAACATTGTGTGCAATGTCTCACACACACAAACTCTCAGTTCAAGCAAGTCCACAAACAATAATAGAATAATTTCCAATAACATCTTTCTCTTACTATGCTGCTTAGTGAGAGTTCTGGCATTCCTTATCTTGAACAATCCTCTTCAAATCTGGCTTGTATTCTGTTGTTGCCACTCTAAGCAATTCTTTCAAATGAGTGTCAGTCAGAACAGATCGATGCTTTGATTTCACATGTTTCAGGGTAGAAAACACAAGACTCGCAGACGTACGTTGACCCAAACATGGACAGTATCTTAAGTATCTCGTTTGATGTTGGGGTATTTTTCAATTGGCACACTTTTCCAGAACTCAACGGTCCCTTCCCTTAAAACAGCTTTCAGTTGATCCTCCCACAAAGGTCGATCATCTCCAACTCAGCCGCAGCCTCATCTGTGACGAGCGGGGCTTTCAAACAGTCTGGCTTCCAAGCCAGCTGATATGATGCAAGCGTTACGGTCTGAGTGTTTTGTAAATTTTTTGAAAAACTGCACCTGCTTTTCTGCCTTGCTTTGTCAAAGCGACCAACTTGTTCTTGCGAAGTTCAGTCCCTTTTGGAAATTCCTGTTCCATGTTAGGGTGGAGTGAGCTGAAGTGACGCTGAAGATTTGAAGCTTTGAAATGCGCTAATGCTGCGTGACATATAAGGCAGATCGGCTTGCCATTACGTTTAACAAAAAAAATATAAACTCTCCCACTCTGGCAAAAACGTCCTGTGTTCTTCTTCATATTTTCGTTTGGCTGTGCTTTTTTTCCCTGCCATTTCAAGAGGTAACTTGACGGAAATTGTTTACAACACAAATGATGTCACACCAAAGATTCTCTCGTCGCTCGTTTGACGTCACTCAAACAGGCTTACATGGTCAGTGTGCCATCTAGCTGTAGGGGGAGTGAATGACAGCTCCAGCCAAGCATTTTTGACGCATGTCATGTGACAGCTCCTGAAGAGCCGCATGAAACTAGTTAAAGAGCCGCATGAGGCTCGCGAGCCGCGGGTTGGCCAGGCCAGGACTAGAGTTTTCAAAAAAATAATCAGAATACAAAGAACCACAGTGGCAGCTTAAAAACTCTACTGTGGCACAGTACAACTGTTCCGGCCTAAAAGGCATACAGGTCCTCCTTTCGGCTTGACCTAACAGCTGAACAGGACCAAAAAAGCAATTTAAAATGAATTTAAATTGCTTGAGGACTGCATCATTTGCACAATCGCCATTATATAAGCATCACCACACTACTGGCACACTTTAATTGTTCAATGACTCTCCCATATTTGTGTTTTTTTTTTTAAATGTCCTAAATTAAATACATTTTGTCATAGTGGCTGTTGTTGTCATACTAGAGTGGCTTCAACTACCAGAGACAAATTCTTTGTGTGTCTTGTAACATACTTGGCCAATAAAGCCGATTCTGATGTATTCACCACTCGCAATACCGTCAATATTGCAACATCTCATTTAAGTACTATATGGTTGCGCCCTATTGCAACATGACACTGACTGCCTGGTGGGCGCTGCACGTCACAGTTCCACTTCTTTTGTTCCACCTATGTTGTTATTTAATAATCGATTATTGAAATGCATCAATTTATTCAGTATAATTTACATCCGTACGGCATGTAACTAAGAAACGATTATTTCTCATGCCCCCTACAAACGAGGGGCCTCCTCCGATTTATCACCTGGGAAAGCAATTGGTAAATACTACTATTTCGAATCTTAGTAGCTAAAAGATGGTAAAGTTTCATAGATTCACAATTACTTCTCTTCCGATTCTGTATTTTTCTGTTCTTCGGAATACAAACCCATCATTAATCAACTCAAATTGATTAAATACTGTAGTGAGGAAGTTGCACACAACCAGAAAGTAAGCATAGCCCAATAAAAACCTCATTGGAAGAGGAAATAACATCTCATTGACTGTTGCTAAAGGTACAGGCATTACCTACCTTCATGTGATACGGGGCGCAATTGAGGGCCTGTCGCAGACAGTCAATTGCTCTCTTGCCTTGACCTTTCACCCTCCAATAAAGTGCAGCCATACTGGATAATACCCATGATGTCTGGTTCTACAAGAGAACTATGTTTTAAGTTATGAAAACATTTGATTTAAAAGGTCATAATGATAATGATTTTATGTCTATTCATTTTTTAGAATTTAGTCTGTAGTTCACATTATAGAGCAATTATTTCTCCAGCCTTGGCTGTCGCCAGCATAGCAATATATGTCAATTTTCCTAAGTGCATCTTAATCTCAAAAACACCCTTCGAAGCAAGTGCTCTACGTTTTCCTTTTAAATACCAAGTGACTGAACTCACATTGTTCAAAAAACAATTTTGCTTTAAATTAAAATGTAAATTCTAACTTACCTTCTCCAATACTTTAGCAATTCGAGTCCCCACCTGCTCAAAGGACTGAGGCGAGAATTCTTCTTTGCCAAGATTTTGCAGGACCTGAGGGCAAGGACATTAAAAGTTATAATAATATAATTTTTGTATTTAAGTATGATTATCCTTTTAGTGTTTGACCCATGCGTTAGTCTACCTCACTGAGTTGGCTCTCTCCTGTATAGTGGATGGCGGCTCGATTAGCCATACCTGCCAGGTGGTCGAGGGTGTGCATACTGGCAGCGAGGTTTGCATTGCATAAAGGCTCGACAGCTGGCTCCTGGAGCGGGGTCGCAAAATCTATGTGCTCTGTGATGCTGGGGGAATAATATAAAATCGTGAATCACCCCCAAACCACAGATAAACAATGGTCCTCAGTTTACAGTAGTACCAACATGCGACTTTTCAAGGTTACGATGACATGCAGTAAACTAATTTGCAGAGCGGTAGAATATGTGTCACCAGAGGTGGGCAAGTAATGCGCTACATTTACTCCATTACATTTACTCAAGTAACATTTTGGATAAATTGTACTTGTCAGAGTAGTTTACCATACCATACCAAAGTACCATACATGTTACTTATACTTGAGTGTTTATGTAAAGAATAATCGATACTTTTACTCCGTTACAATGATTGACATGCCGCATCGCTACTTTTATTTAGCCATTATTACGTGCACAATCTATTTTTAGACTCCTATCTTCGACTTAAACATAGGGCGCCGTTGCGCTAATCCAATGTGATCACTAGTGTCAATTGACTCTCATTGACCAATCAGACAGCACAAAGCAGTCAAAAAAAAAAGAGCAGCTTTGTCATGCAGGTCTTAAATTGTGACTGCCCAAACTTGGATATTTCAGCCCACTTCGAACTAAGTTGCAGATGTTTCTATTGTTGTTTTGGCAATGCATCCGGAAACATTAGCCCTATCTTATGGTCGCTCGCATGCAAGATTCGGGTTACGTAACCGCTGCAGTAACAAACCCCATCATAAACCAAGGACACCCTGTATGTACAGACCAATTCAGAATATTTCTAAACAACAGGCGACAGAGATACTTCTGGGTGACAGAATGCAAGAGGCTATAGCTGACTTGAACTGAAACAATGATAGTTGTACAGAGAAGATAGCAAGTGGAGTAGCCACTTTTTAAGGGACAGACTTGGAACTAAACCGCCATCATCGGGTTTGAAGCTGAAGTGTGAGAAGTTTGATGTGAGTTTGAGTGAATGCCTACAGTGGACTACCCATTTCACTGTCAAAAGAGCACATCTGTGCCACTAATCCAAGAAAGTGAAAACTCAAGCTGAAGTTATAATAGCCTTCATTGTTAGAAAACGGGGAAATTAACCAGATCTAGATAAAAACACCACAGGAAAAAAGCCTACTCGATGTTCTTGGCCGACACAGCTAGCCAGGTGCTTGCCGCAGTGGTGAGATCAACCCTTCGTGTGTGTTGACACTCCTCTGGCCGTGGCCAGCCAAGACTTGTATAGTCCCTCCAGCGGCCTAGAAATGGCAAAGAAAAAAAGTAAGTTGTATATTCAACCTGTTGGGAGTCCAGCCCCTTTCAGTCCTTGTCCTTAATTCCCCCTGGTGTAAGTTAGTGGTACCTGGAGGACCTGCTGATGGGATAGTTGGTCCGCTAATCTCCAGAAGAGAATGTTCTTCAGGCACTGGCTCCCCACCCTGGCTGTCATCAGAGACGGCCACATTCTCAGTGCCATCCAACTTTGCCTTTCTTACTCTCTTTACTTGAAAAGTGATCTGATAAGCAACATCAAAATAACACACAATCAAAAAGGCCAAACAATAGATCCATTGAGACCACTTGTTTTACATGACCAGTTTACAGTAGGTGGGGAGTGTCAAACTAATTTTTGTCACGGACCACATTATAGTTAGTTTCGCTCAGAGGTCCATTTTGACTGTGAAACCATATGTTTAATCGCCACGTAATAATAATAATCAGAATTATAAGTATGATTATTATTATTGAAACATCTTATTTTGGTCTCTAATGGTTGCACGTAAAGACTTTTTGATAATAATCCATCCATCCATTTTCTGTACCGCTTATGCTCATAATTAATATTATTATTAATCGCCTCTTCATATAACATACACAACAAATGGATAGATAGTTTTTAAATCAGAAGTCAAGGACAATAGCTTATTTAACTTTGTTAAAGTTACTGTAAAAAGGGGTTTGGTAACAAAAATGCTTGCAATATCTCAGTGTTATTATTTATTACAAATTTTGGAAATTTTGCTACAGATTTGAGCCCAAAAAAATAAATAAATAAATGCCGCATAAAATGATGTAGCGTGCCGGATGTGGCCCCCAGGCCTCGAGTTTCACTCCTAGGCAGTAGGAGTATGTGCCGTTACCCATTCTGATCCGTCGTCATCCTCACAGTTTCCAAAGCAGGACCCTCCACTACTGCGGGGCCCCATCACATGGTCATTCTTGAGCACCCGGATCCCCTGCAAGTCTCCTCGTTTGCCACTGACATCCAAAGCCCCCTCGAATGCTCCAATCAGATCTTCCTTCAGCTGCCACTCCTCCTCACCTTCGACCCCTCGCTCTCCAAGTGAGGGGGTCGTCTCTGAAGACGACTGAGAAGCATGCTGTTTTCCAGCAGCCTCACCAGACCAGTTTGTGTCCAAGATGACCTCTGTAGCAATTGCAGAGAAACAGGAATCACAATCATGTCAAATTTCATTTGAGATAATGTATTATTGGAATTGTAGACGATGTTACTTTGATGCAGCGATATAAGGATGCACAAAATACTGTACAATGGGGGGAGTATTTACAGTGAACTATACTACGTACCTTTAAAGCTGAAAAGTCACTTTTTAAATGCTTGTGTGCAAATAGTTGGGTCTCTGGAGTGCCTGCCCACCCGCCAAGTGCAAAATTAAAATACTAAGCACTTTTTTTTAAAGATGCCTCTTCCAAAAAATGTGTCTTCTCGCTAGCCATTTTGAATTTTGTCAGACGTTAAGTGTGGCTAATTTAGAGTGCTGCCCCACAGAGTTTTCTCCAGCCATGACTTGTCAGCTAGGCAGAGCGAAGATCCGCAACAGCCGGAGTCCTCCTTTTATTGTCTTTTACACATTTGCATTTTCCCCCACACTGAGGGTTAGCACAACCCTGGTAGTCATGGTAACGAAAGCCATACTCTGCATTGGAGTAGTCCCCAACCTTTTTTGCACCATCTAACGGTTGTACGTAAAGACATTTTGATGTATTGGCATAGAAACAAATACATAGACATGATTAAATATTTTCTTTAAAAAAATAAAAAAAAACCTCTTTCTTGCTTGGGGTGGAGCAGTTTGGATGGCCTCATTTGCAAGACTGTCGCGACATATTGAGTAGAAATGTTAGCATCAAATATGGAAATAAAGTAACCCAAATAAAACAGTGACCTCAGAGCATTAGTGGCCAGAGAAGAAAACGTTTCTATTTTATGGTACATCTTCAAACTGACAAGACAAATACAGCTCCCATTTAAAAACAACATATAAAGCATATGATTATGATAATATAGTATGAACATAATACAGTATGGTTGATTATGAAGATTTGAGGGGGTTCCCACTGGATGGCATAAAAAGTATCCTTCCTGTTTTCCACAGTCACTGACTGCGTCACTAGATCAGATTCTTACTTTCAAAGAGCAAAGAGTCCTCTATGGCTGAAATGGAAGCTGTATCTTGTTTTTCTTCACCGTCCTCCCACTGAATGGCAAAGTCGTCAGCAGCACAAGCAGAACCCTCTGGATAAACACAGTTCGGTAAAGGCGTTAGACAAACAATTCCTAATATTAAATTGTCTAGTAATGTCACAGTTATCTGCTTCAATAAACGATCCGACTGCTGTGTCAAAATAATTATGAATGCAAGTAAAATACGGTAAAATGCTAATGAAACCAAATTCTTTTTGATGGTAGAAAACTGCTGTGAATATCAAACATGGGAAGAACTGTAAAGCCTGTTTAAAATGTCATGACATGTAAATATAAAACACATCAGTTGGAGAATATTTTTATACTGTGTGTTGTGTGTTTACTGTGTAGTCCATGTGCTTTGTTGGAGGAATATTTGGCCATGGAGAGTAACATTTTGAAACATCTTATTTTGGCCTCAGCTATTTACAGCAGGTTTAAATTATTGAGTGGTAACATTTCTCCAATTCAAAGCACTTTTCACTTAATTCTCACTGATATGAATAAAGAAGTGGGTGTGTTGTCTGTGCTCATGTCAGAAGTGTGAAATACTAAAATACTCAATGCTGTACTCATTACCACTTGCAGCGTCAAGGAACCCCATTGGGTTTTTCTCAGGATCAGATTAGAGAAAGAAAAAGCTACCTGACACATGGGGCTCCATGGCCCAGAGAAGAGTAACATATTACAAAACGCTTCTTAGTGGTTAAATAATCAGGAGGGCCCTGCTTTTTCAATTCCACCAACACGTCTTCCTATGAGGAAGCAGAGACTGGGGATGTAATGTTGGCTCTCCTATTTCTGGGGTTAAGGTCCTCGAGGTGGTTAAAAAGCTTCTCGGTGGCAGGGCCCTTAGGGTTGTAGCCGAGTGTAAACTGGTTGCGACGAGAATTAGCACCTCCAAATCTGAGTTACAAAAGGGTGGAGAGCCTTCCCCAGGTCGGGGATGAGATCCTGTCCCAAGTAGAGTTTAAGTATCTTGGAGTATTGTTCAGTGAGGGAAGGTGAGGCGTTCCGGGCATGTCCCACCAGTAGGAGGACCCAGGTGACGACCCAGGACACCCTTGAGAAACCATATCTCCTAGCTGGAGCTGGACCAAGTTGGGGGAGAGGGAAGTCTGGGCTTCCCAGCTTAAGGTGACCCACCCCCCTTTTATTTTGTAACCATTGGAAGTGTTCAATCTCATCAAATGGCAGTGACCTATAGGGTCCCTCAAGGGTCAGTTCTTGGACCCCTCCTGTTCAGCCTGTATATGCTACCTTTGGGTCAAATTCTTCAGAACTTTAATTGACTATCATAGCTATCCAGACAACATACAGTTATATCTAGCAGTGACCTCCAGAAGATGATAGTTCAATTGAGGTTTTGTGTCACTGTCTAAAACAGATAAATAACTGGATGAGACAAAATTTTCTTCAATTAAACCACAAAAAAACAGATAATTGTTATTGCCAATAAAGAAAAGAGGATTGCTGTTAATAAATACCTGGAGTCGCTCTCTTTAAAAACCAAAGACCAAGTCTGAAACCTTGGTGTACTGATCGATTCCGACCTGAATTTCAACAGTCATATAAAATCAATTACTAACACTGCCTTCTACCATCTGAAGAACATATCCAGAGTGAAGGCTTGCATGTGCAAAGCAGACCAGGAGAAGCTCATTCATGCTTTTATCTCAAGTAGACTTGACTATTGGAATGGTCTTCTGATTAGACCCCCCAAAAGAGCATTAAACAGCTGCAGCTCATTCAGAATGCTGCAGCTCGGGTTCTCACCAGAACAAAGAGGTCAGAGCCTATTACCTCAATTCTAAAGTATTTACACTGACTCCCAGTCACCTCAGAATATATTTTAAAGTTCTGATGTTTTATCCATCCATCCATTTTCTTCCGCTTATCAGAGTTCGGGTTGCGGGGGCAGTACCTTTAACAGGGACGCCCAAGACTTCCCGCTCCACAGCCAATTCATCCAGGTCTTCCCGGGGGATCCCGAGGGCAGCTGGGAGACATAGTCTCTCAGCGACCATAGGTGAGGGTAGGAACATAGATTGACCGGTGAATTGAGAGCTTTGCGTTTCGGCTTAGCTCCTTCTTTACCACAACAGACCAATACAATGTCCGCATCACTGCAGACGCTGCACCGATCCGCCTGTTGATCTCCCGTTCCATTCTTCCCTCACTCATGAACAAGACCCCGAGATACTTGAACTCCTCCCCTTGGGGCAGGATCTCATCTCCGACCTGGAGAGGGCACGCCACCCTTTTCCGACTGAGGACCATGGTCTCAGATTTGGAGGTGCTGATTCTCATCCCAGCCGCTTCACACTCTGTGAACTGCTCCAGTTAGAGTTGGAGGTCACGGGTTGATGAAGCCAACAGAGTGTCCAAGACATGTGGCCGCAAGTCCGATGACACGACCACAAAGTCAAGTATACCCAAACCTGCTCGCCGCCTCTCACCGTAGGCAACTCCAGAGTGGAAGAGAGTCCAACCGCTCTCAAGAGGACTGGTACCAGAGCCCAAGCCGTGTGTGGAGGCGAGCCAGAATATAAATAGTCAGAACTTCTCAACCTCACACACCAGCTCAGGCTCCTTCCCTGCCAGAGAGGTGGCATTCCACGTCCTAGAGCCGGCTTCTGTAGCCGGGGATCAGATCGTCAAGGTCCCTGCCTTTGGCCATCGCCCAGCTCACACTGCACCTGACCCCTATGGCCCCTTCCATAGGTGGTGAGCCCATGGGAAGGGGGACCCACGTTACCCTTTCGGGCTGTGCCCGGCAGGGCCCCACAGGTGCAGGCCCAGCCACCATGCATTCACCTTAGAGCCCCACCTCCAGGCCTGGCTCCAGAGGGGGGCTCCGGCGACACGCGTCTGGGCAAGGGAAACTTAAATCCATACATATTGTTCATCATAGGGATCTTTTAATGCTGTTTACTTGTACTTTTATTTTGTTCCTCTTTGTTTTAAATATTTATAAGCTGTTTTTTTTTTTTTTTTTTTAAATGTTTTTAATCATGTAATGCACATTGAGTTACCTTGTGTATGAAATGCGCTATATAAATAGCACTGCTGCATATGAAAAGTGCTTAATTTGCAGCAGTCCCCGCAACCTAGTCAGGCAGCCACCAGGGGGAAAACGCATGGTTAAGGCTTCATTAAGCTCTGGCACTGCGCTCCAGTGCCAACTTCAAGGTAAAAGCCTAAAATGAGACTGATGTCCAATGTAGTAATATATGAAGCTTTTATTTTGAAGTTGAACCTCTCAGCACATTGGGGAAGAGGTGGCTTGTCACGGTACGAGAATCGTAGCGGCTGCCTTGACTTGAACTTTTCGGCCAGCCTGACTGCAATGAAAAAAAATAATAACCGGAAACCACACAAAGTAAAAAAAAAAATAATTAAAAAAAAAAAGTATATATAAAGTAAAAGAGGGGGAAATCACAACTGTCAAGTTTTTTGTAGTTTGTGACCGTGAACGACTGACCATTGGTCAAGCAGAACGGAATTCATTATATTGACGACAGGGATCTGTAATATTATCGCCTTCCATACATCAACTTTATTTGCTTCCATTAAGTTGCAATACGTGATTGCACTTTTTAATAGCCAATTTATTCAGTTAGGCCTTGCTAAAGTACAATTTTATGAGTACATTTAAAAAAAATAATTTATTCTTATTTAAAAGACATTTTGAACTGAAAACTGTTACATATTGTTTGTCAAAAAGTAGTGCAATAAAAAAAAAAAAAGATTTTCAAGTTGATAAACCAGAGATCTTGCGTTGGAGAGAAAAGACACTGCGGTACCATTGTAAGCTTACTGCTTCTCGACGGTCTGTATCTGTTCTCTGCAACGCAAGATCGCTGATGCGCCCCATGCAATATGATGGCTGCTGCATTGCTGGAGGGCATGACGCAGATGACGTGTCAGCACAGTCATCTTGGTTAACTTGATACTGTGCTGTGGCGCAACACTTTTGCCTCATTGATAAATGAGAAGAGAAGAAAAAAAACAAGACAAAGAGTCGGCCATGTTATGAACCGAACGGAACACATGCGGGCCGAACTGAAACAGTCAAACCGAACAGTTTTGACAGTTTTCAAAAACTGTTCCATACCTAGTATTGGAGGCTTTGAAATATTCAAATTTATATAATGAACATAATGCTACATCACGTTAGTTTTCTTTAACAATTATTCATTTGTTAATGCTTCAAATTCATGCAGAATATGCTCTTTAACATGAACGTTTTGTAACAACTCCCCCACATAATTTATGGTTCTTTTCTGGACAGTTGCTTTTTTTGTTGGCAAGGAGAACATTTTACTTAGCATCAAAGTTACTCACGTGAGTAGGGCTGTTGGTTTGAGAGGTTGTAAAGGAAGGGATAAAACTGCAGGCAACGCAGAAGAGGTATACTGGCACGACACTGTTCACAGTCAGCAAAAGATGAGAAGGAAGTGGAGGAGGAAACGGCTGTCATCAGGGTGTGGCGAAACAAGGCCAGACCTCCTGTCACATTGCCTTGGGCCAATTGCAAGCTCACCAGGCTGAGGAGCGCATGGGGCTGGTGGGGGAAAAGGGGAGTTGTTAAAATACTCATGTAGTTTTTCTACCAAACTCTAGTAGGTCTTTTATTAACTATTTAAATATGCATAAAAATAAACAGTGCCATGAAAAGTTTTTTTTTTTTTTTTTTGCATATTAATCATACCCAATTAGACCATCAAACCGATTTTAATATCTCGCAAAGACATCCATACATCCATTTTCCGTACCACTTATCCTCACTAGGGTCGCGGGTGTGCTGAGAGGTGCACATATAAACAACCATTCACACTCACATTCACACCGACACCCAATTTAGAGTCTCCAATTAACCAACCATGCATGTTTTTGGGATGTGGGAAGAAACCAGTGTACCCATTAATTAATTGTGTGCCAAAAACATAATACATTTTTATTTTTTATTTATTATTTTTTATCTGAACATTCAAGTGCCAAGACTGCATTTTAAAATTTGTTTTAAAGGGAGGGCGTTGAAAAACTGTTGCAGCTCTAGTGTCATGGATAAATTTGAAGGCAATGTTAATGAGGCAGAAACAGCAGAGGGCAGAGATGCATCATTTTAGAATCAAGATAACTCTGTTTTTAGTCCGTCCCACACATTTCAACCAACTTTTTTCTGGTAAAAGAGTATCTCTTCTTTAATTTCGTAGAGTTGGTGAATATACTGTGTAATCGTGGCACACAACAGTCTGTGGGTCATGAAAAATCAGTCACAATGCTCTAAATCTGCTGACACTCGAAGCATTGCGTTTTCTGAAATTGCTAGCACTGAAGTAAAGATCATACCACAGCATCACATTTGGATTCAAGTCCAGACTTTGATTTGGCCACTCCAAAACCTTCATTTAAGGTTTTTCTTTCGTTTTTTTTCCCTTTTTTTTGTCATTCAGAGGTAGATTCGCTGGTATATTTCGGATCATTGTCCTGAGCACTTGAGGGCACAAAATGCAAGTTTTGAATGCACAGGCACAAGTGTTCAGCATTTCAGTACCTTTTGCACAACTTGCTGTTCTCTAACAAGAAGCTGAACTGCTAAATTTACAATGGGTGTTTGATCCAAGAATCGACCAAGATATTTTCAAGGTCCACTTCTTTGCCTTTTTCTGACTTTTACAGTCTCCCTGTATCTATGTTGCAACCTGGCGATGACACTGTGACACTCGAAATTCAGTGGCCACTTCCCTATCATATTTGATTTCTCACACTAGTAAGGTACTATTGATCAATTGGTTGACGTTGTCTTGGTCTCATGTCAAAATGTGAACAGGATGATAAAGAGGATTGTATAAATATATATCTTAATTACCCAGGTAATTTATTGGTGGATTCATAAATCACAGAAAGAAGAAAAATAACCACTGCTTATCACGCTCTACAATGGGGTTTGCCAAGATGAGAGCAGCTTTCGGTACTGTGATGACTACGTGGTATAGTGTATCCGAAAAGTATTCACTGCGCTTCATTTTTTTCCCACATTTTGTTGTCACCTCATTCCAAAATTGAATAAATTCATTTTTTTTACCTCAGAATTCTACACACAACACCTCATAACAACAATGTGAAATTTATTTTTTGAATTTTTTGCCAATATATTACAAATAAAAAACTAAGAAATCACATGTACATAAGTATTCCCAGTCTTTCCCATGAGGCTTAAAATTGAGTTCAGGTGCATCATGTGTCCATTGATCATTCTTGAGAGGTTCCTGCATCTTAACTGGAGTCCACCTGTGGTAAATTCAGTTGATTGGACATGATTTGGAAAGGCACACACCTGTCTATCTAAGGTCCCACATCAGAGCACAAACCAAGCATGAAGTCAAAGGAATTCTCTGTAGACCTCAGAGACAGGATTGTCTCGAGGCACAAATCTGGGGAAGGGTACCGAAAATGTCTGCTCTGAAGGTTCTAATAAGCACAGTGGCCTCCATCATCCGAAGATAAAAGCAGTTCCTAACCACCAGGACTCTTCCTAGAGCTGGCCGCCCGTCTAAAATAAGCAATCGGGTAAAAAGACCCTTAAGTCAGGGAGGTGACCAAGAACCCGATGGTCACTATCAGAGTCCTCTGTGGCACTCCACCAATCAGGCCTGTGTGGTAGAGTGGCCAGACAGAAGCCACTTTTGAGTAAAAGACACATGGCAGAATACCTGGAGTTTGCCAAAAGGCACTTGAAGGACTCTCAGACCATGAGAAAGAAAATTATCAGGTCTGATGAGACAAAGATTGAACTTTTTTGGTGGTGGCAGCATCATGCTGTGGTATGTTTTTCAGTGGTAGGAACTGGGAGACTAGTCAGGATAGAGAGACAGATGAATGCAGCAATGTACAGAGACATGCTGGATGAATACCTGCTCCACAGTGCTCAGACGGGGGCGAAGGTTTAGCGCTCAACAGGACACGACCATAAGCACGCAACCAAGAAAATGGAGTGGCTTCAGGACAACTCTGTGAATGTCATTGAGTGGCCCAACCAGAGCCCAGACTTGAATCCGATTGAACATCTCTGGAGCGATCTGAAAATGGCTGTGCACCGATGCTCCCCATCCAACCTGATGGAGCTTGAGAGGTACTGCAAAGAGAAATGGGCAGAACTGCCCAAAGATAGGTGTGCCAAGCTTGTTGCATTATATTCATAAAGACTTGAGGCTGTAATTACTGCCAAAGGTGCATCAACAAAGTATTGAGCAAAGGCTGTTAATAATTATGTAGAGTGGGTATAGAAAGTCTTCAGACCCCCTTAAATTTTTCACTCTTTGTTATATTGCAGCCATTTGCTAAAATCATTCAAGTTATTTCCCCCCCTCATTAAATGTACACACAGCACCCCATATTGACAGAAAAAAACAGAATTGTTAAAAGTTTTACAGATTTATTAAAAAAGAACAACTGAAATATCTCACAGCCATAAGTATTCAGACCTTTTGCTCAGTATTTAGTAGAAGCACCCTTTTGAGCTAATACAGCTATGAGTCTTTTTGGGAATGATGCAACAAGTTTTTCACACCTGGATTTGGGGATCCTCTGCCATTCCTCCTTGCAGATCCTCTCCAGTTCGGATGGTGAACGTTGGTGGACAGCCATTTTCAATTGTGTTTAAGTCAGGGCTCTGGCTGGGCCATTCAAGAACAGTCACGGAGTTGTTCTGAAGCTACTCCTTTGTAATTTTAGCTGTGTGCTTAGGGTCATTGTCTTGTTGGAAGGTGACCCTTCGGCCTAGCCTGAAGTCCTGAGCACTCTGGAGAAGGTTTCGTCCAAGATATCCCTGTACTTAGCCAAATTCATCTTTCCTTCGATTGCAACCAGTCGTCCTGTCCCTGCAGCTGAAAAACACACCCACAGCATGATGCTGCCACCACCATGCGTCACTGTTGGGACTGTTTTGGACAGGTGATAAGCAGTGCCTGGTTTTCTCCACACAAACTGCTTAGAATTAGGCCAAAAAGTTCTATCTTGGTCTCATCAGACCAGAGAATCTTATTTCTCACCATCTTGGAGTTCTTCAGGTGTTTTTTTAGCAAAATCCATGCAGGCTTTCATGTGTCTTGCACACTTCCGTCGGGCCACTCTGCAATAAAGCCGTGACTGGTGGACGGCTGCAGTGATTGTTGACATTCTAAAACTTTCTCCCATCTCCCGACTACATCTTTGTTGCTCAGCCACAGTGATATTTGGGTTCTTCTTTACCTCTCTCACCAATGCTCTTCTCCCCCAATTGCTCAGTTTGGCCGGACGGCCAGTTCTAGGAAGGGTTCTGGTCATCCCAACAGTCTTCCATTTAAGGATTATGGAGGTCACTCTGCTCTTAGCAACCTTTAGTGCAGAAAATGTTTTCTTTGTAACCATGGCCAGATCTGTGCCTTGCCACAATTCGGTCTCTGAGCTCTTCAGGCAGTTCCTTTGACCTCATTATTCTCATTTGCTCTGACATGCAATGTGAGCTCTAAGGTCTTATATAGACAGGTGTGTGGCTTTCCTAATCAAGTCCAATCAGTATAATAAAACACAGCTGGATTCCAATGGAGGTGTCACAGCAAAGGGTCTGAATACTTATGGCTGTGTGGTATTTCAGGTTTTCTTAGTTGTTTAGCCCAGAGTGTAACAAAGCGAGTGAGCACTGCCAAGTCCACACAAGTTCCCAAGACAGTAAAAGTATTGTACTTTCACTCATGAAGGGAGCACTTTATCACCAAGCTACCTTATTACACTTGTGAATTAGTGTGCAGATTCATATATGCAGTGCATTCAGCAGACTTATATGCCAACTGTAAGTATGACACAATGGTCCCAAACATGAAGCTATTACAATATTTAAAGAAAATCACAAACCAATGTATATCTACCTCAGTTCCATTGTAAGTCAGTGCTTGCTCCACCAGTGTTTGTGAGTGATTGGTCAATCCAAAATGTAGCAGCAAGTTAGCAGCATTTGTGAGGGACAAATGGCGATGGGAGGGCGGGGCTTTGATCCACACTTGGCGCAGGCACTGAAGGGCATGACTGCCATTTCCTTGGGCTCGCCAGAATAGAGATGCCTCATTATAGACCTGCCAGCTGGATAATTTGTCCTACACAAACAATACCTTCTTAGTGTAGCAATATTTGGCTTCAGAAACATGCTATGGTTATTTGATGGAGTATGTGATAATAGGTCAGGTGTATATGATACTGTATGTATGACGATAATGTACACATTGCGAGATCAGCTTCTGATGAGCATGACAGGCGTGTTAAGGGAAGACTGCTTACTAATTTCATTATTTCGGCAATTCTGGAACCAATTTGTTCCAACGTCCAATCACCACTCCGGAACTGCAATATCTGTAATTACACATGATAATGTTTTGGCTCTCTTTTACATTACTGCAAAATACCATGTTACATCTAACATTTTAGTTATGCATTACAAACACCCAGAAAAAAGACAAACAGACAGACACCTTAGAGGCAAAGGGATCTGGCATCATCTTGCCTTCCAGAAGCCAGTCCAGTGAAGCAGGCAGGGGAGCAGAATGTACTTCAGAGACATAACCACACTCTGGCAGGGTCACTGTCTGAGGAGGACTATGAGTCCCATAGAGGAGAGTTGCCACTGGGCTGAATGTGCACAGAGAGAATTAAATTAATTTATACAGTATTTTACTCTTGGAGCACAGTCACCTACAGTGACCTACCCACAAAATAATTGCAGATCTTGAATGTGTACTTGCCTGTGACTCTTGGTTTCATGTAGAAGGTGGTATGATGGCAACAAGTACGCAGGGGGAACACCTGGGTATTCCCTGATGCAGTCTGTCCTTTGAGGCCACAACAACCTTTGGATATCCTACAGAAAAAAACATGAATGCATTAAGAAAAATCAGTTTCCTTGAAAAACGTCTTAAGACTAAGCTTAATGTAAATTCTCTAATGTTTGGCCATGTGTCCACTGCGCTATATACTGTATATGGGCCTGCACAATAATTGACAAGTGTAACTTGGTGGCTGGGTGATGACATGCAGCCTCCAACAGGGAACACATAATCCATGCTGTCTTGTAGGGGCTAGTGTGTGCTTTGCAGTTCACAATTGCTTTTTTAGATTCAGCGCCTCAAAGTGCAGCTTGTCATGCCAACGAAATCCATACTGGCCATTAGCTCAGGAATTTGTGGGAGGGGATGAGGACTGGATGACTTTCATTAGACAGGGCAATCCCCTCAAAATGTGTTAAAAACAGAAATAGGGTGGGTACAGTTTTCTATAATTATTGATCCTGGTATTTTGCCACAAGCAAGTCACAAACATGTTACCACAAAACATGGCAACTGTTATTAATTGTGAAAAAATGCACAATTTGTCTGAGTGTTGCAAAGTCAATCCTTAACCAGAATATATGCAGGCTCCGCATTGTAAAGAAAAAAGTGGAAAAAAGAATATGCTGTAAACTACAGTCAACTAATTAGCCTTCTTGCCTGTGTCCCATCATGATGACTATTCCAGAGAGCGGCGACAGGATCCTGGTCACCTGACACAGAAGGATGGAGCTGAGGGGTGTATGTTGTCTGGTTTGAACTGTGATCTGACACAAGTGCCACACTGGAAGCCACAGATATCTCTTCGCCAAACTATGAAAAAAGGGAGGCAACAGCCCCAAAAAAAAACACAGTCAATGGGATTGATTAGTTTGCCGACAGGATCAACGTAGTCCCATCTATGGAAAGGAGCAAAGTGCCACTATACAGCAAAACGGAGCCTTACGTTAACACAACACATGCAACAATAGATTGACAACTAATCAATCAAATTAATCGGAAACTATTTTAAATCATCAATTAATCGTTTAAAGACCATTTTTAACTTAAAACAGTCAAATCCTTGCAATTTCAGCCTCTCAACAGTAAATATTTCTGTAGATTTCAGTTATCCTTCATGAAAGCAGACTGATTATCTTTGTGTTTAGTCAAAATAAGATATCTGCAAACATTTTACTTTGGAAAACAATGATCAACATGTTTGCCTTTTTCTGACATGTTTAGGACGAAAACAGTAACGGAATCACAATCAACTTAGGTTTGTGCATTTTCTGCACTGCCAATTTGAAATGTCCTGTTTTTGTATGACGGAATGGAATTTTATTTTTTTTAAATAATAATAAAAATAATCAACAGATTAATCGATTATTTAAATCTTTAATCGCAGCCCTAGTTATCACTTAATGTTTATATTATACATCGTTATGTAAACATGGAGATGACACATGCAAACTGAGCCACATTATAGAAAAAAAAGTCACTCAAAACAAGTAGTGTAAACCCAACCCAAATTAATTTTACAGTACAGTATTTTCCAAAACAAATCCAACAAGAAAATACTGATTACAAATACTTACTTGGACAAAATGGACATGTTCAAACAGGTCACCACGGTGATAACGTACAGGCAGATCAAAAGGGCAGTGGAGGCTGCGCTGCTGTTGACCCAGGCGACAAATTTGATGGTTCCCTGTGACAATACTTTATATTATTTCATTACATTTATATGAACGCCAAGAATAGTGTATCTATCATGTTTCCACTTCACAGTTAAATTTACTAATGCCGCTACAGTACTATTACACAATAACATTATTTTGGCCTCCATTGTTTCATATTGCCTTTTTTAAAGATAAACCTTCTTTAAATTCACAACACAAAAATATGATCACTGCCTTAAACCTTGGACACCATTACTGGCATATTACCAAGTTGGGCTTCTTTGGCCATTTGGGTTTCATGGATAATGTTGTGCAGGATCTGCTCTTCCTGCAACAGCTTGTGTTTATCTAGCGCCTCCTGCTGGCGAAGGTAGTGGTCATGCTGCTTTTGGTACTCCTTGAGCTCATTCAGGGTTCGTTGCAGTGATCTGTATACGGAGAGCCATAATTATATATACATATGAAATCATAAAGAATAGTTGTCATTACTGAATTGCATCACTGCCCTTTCGAGTTGTCCCATGTTTGTATAAAGAAAAAGTGTGGAGAAAAGCTATTGTAATTCTTACAGTGGAAGTTGAATAATATTACAGTAATGTTCTTGTTGCAGCATTTTATTGGTTTACTGTTCATCAAGATTGTCTTCAGTCAAGTCAAATTTATGTTGCAAACCATTTCAGGTCATCAAACAACACAGAAGATAACAGAGGTGTAAAGAGGAGTGAATTTTTGAGATTTAAAAGGCATTTATCAAGTATCGGTACTATCGGCAAATACTTAAATGCAAGTACTTGTACTTGGCCTGAAACAGTGGCGAGGCCAGCCCGATTGAGCTCATCCAAAACTTGCCTTAGCCTACCTTATGACCTGCGTCTTCAAATTTATTTTGATTTTTTTTTTGTCTGAAAAAAATATATGTGATGATAGCACACATTTTGTCATTGACAAAAAAGTAAACCTCCTGAAAATCGGTTGAGAAATTAGCAAATTATGACTTAATTTCAATCTCCATGCATTGCCTTTGAAGGGAACATCGACCTTCCCAACATGTCTGCCACATTGGCAGGTCGGTTCGCCGAACTCCTGCAGCGTGCTGGCGTAGTCATATCTATGGTCAGAACAGCTACACACATTTCCAGCTGTGATAACGCTAATGACCAGGTAATGCTTGATTTAAAACCCTGACACAATCTATGAAATGACAGTTTACCACACAGCGATGCTTCAATGCCTCCTCTTGAATTGCTGTAATGTGTCGGCACTGACTTCGGCAGGAGCTTGTAATGGTGCATACTGCGTAGCTATTAGCTAATAAGTTAATTAGGCACTTGGAGCTATCGCTAGCGAATAGCAAAGAGTTTTTTACTCATTGTATTCATACTGTTACAAAAGGTCTGTGCTTTTCTGACAATAAACCAGACTTTTATAATGTATTGAATAAGTAGATATAATAATAATAATACTATTGTCATCCACCAAATGGTCTTTTCAAGGTCTATAAAGTTCAAATTTCAGAAGGGTAACTTTCCAAAATTAGATCATGGGCTCAGCCCACCCAAAGTACTCAACCCACCCCTGTTCTGAAAAAAGTGGTATCGCCGCAGCCCTAATATTAACTGTAATTATGACTTTACTAGTGTAGGTTACTGATAGACTACGACGCACTCCGACTTATTTACAAATTTAGGTTACAACAGCATTGTAGGAGTGGAACTCAGTCGTAAAAGGAGTACCCTCGATAACCTTCTTTTACTTAGTAATGGATATACAGAGCTCCAAATGTATAAAGACGCACTTACAATGTAGTATGTGAACAACGTATGTACTTACGTAAAATCATAATTTTAGATTTTAATGACTACATTTTGAATGCGTGTAAAGTTGTACTTTTTATCTATGTTAAAATGGATGTGTGTGTGTACCTGTGCTGGGCTTCTAGACGCTGCTCAAGCTTTTGCTGGCAGAGCACAGCATGCTTCCTCCTCAAGGCCAACTCAAAGCCCGGCTGGGCCTGTAATGCCTGCTCATAACACAACACAGAGTGGTTGTATTCACCAAGCATCTGGTAGGGCAGAGAATGTGGGAACATAAGATTTGTAGATCGTTGTTACCTACAGTTCTAATACACACTGAAGAATTTAAAAATATATACAAGTATATATTCTGTGTAACTGTCTAAAGGCACATGTATGAACACACCCGATTGCACTGGCAGTAAAAACAAAACTTTAAATAGTATTGCACTAACGTTTTGGTCTAAATAACATTAAGTGTGAACCTTGCTGTTTAAGCTACAAGTACTGTAGCACTAGTGTACTAATGTGGCCCCTTTTTAACTCACGGCATAAATGTTTCCCAAAGTGTAGTGACTGGTAAACAGGTCTGAGGGTAGGTCCAGGGCAGCGTGGGCTAGAACAGCAGCATCTGCTGAGAAATGGCCGCGGTGCAGGATGTTGGCCATATTAACCAAGCCTACATCCTTGTGATGCCTGATAACACACAAAGAGCGAGGGAATATGAGCTTATGTGGGCGCTCTCATACAAATACAATCAATTGAAGGATCCAGCAGGATCTTTGATGAGGCTAACGCTACCTAGGGGAAAAGTGTAGAGCGCGCACCACACAATCCATTGCCCTCTGAGGATCGTTCGACATACGCCAATAGAATGAAGCCATGTTGTACAGCACCCATGATGATGTATTCTGGAACACACAAACACACGATTATTCTTTTGTTGGCTTACTGTTCTGACATCTCTGGACTTTTGTTGTTTTTGTATTTCACACTGATAGCTGAACTGGCAAGACTATTTTAATATGTAGTAACAAACAAGTCGCAAGGATAGCAGTAGATTTTGGTTTAAAGTCCATATATAAACCTTTATATTATTACTGAGCAACCTCTTGAGATGTGTAATCTCTTTTTAGAAGGGGTCTAATATACAATTACAATGTTTGTTTGATATGACGTTTGACAAAAATCTGTTGCTAGATTTCCAACAATTAACTGATTATAACATACACTATATTGCCAAGAGTATTTGCTCACCTGCCTTGACTCACATATGATTTGTGAGTGATATCCCAGTCTAAAACCCTTTGCAGCTATAACAGCTTCAACTCTTGTGGGAAGGCTTTCAACAAGGTTTAGGAGTTAGTTTCTGGGAATTTTTGCCGATTCTTCCAGGAGCGCATTTGTGAGGTCCCACACTGACGTTGGGCAAGGCCTGGCTCACTGCCCACTCAAAATCAACCCAAAGGTGTTCTATCAGGTTGAGGTCAGGACTCTGTGCAGGTCAGTCAATTTCATGCATACCAAATTATCTCATATCTTTATGGACCTTACTTTGTGCACTGGTGCACAGACATGTTGGAACAGGAAGGGGTGATCCCTAAACTTGATTGTTTGATTGTGTTGACTGTGTTCTTCCATCAGTCTTGTTTGGTGCTGCTACAAAAAAGGACAAACTGACTGCAACGGACAATCAAAACTGCTGAAAGGATTGTCGGTACCCCCCTACCCACCCTTGAGTACTTGCACGCTGCCAGAACTAAGACAAGAGCGTGCAAAATCCTCTTGGACCCGCCACATCCCGGTCACCAGCTCTTCCAGCTCCTTCCCTCAGGTAGGCGCTACCGATCAATCCAAACTAGAACAAGCAGACATTACAACAGCTTCTTCCCTCTTGCAATCAACTTCTTAAACACCTAACCTACAATTCCATTCCAACATGCTGGCAATTTTTTGACTTGAGTTCGTTGTCACATTTCTGTGGGGCCAATTATATATTACTTGTGGACTCACTGTAGTAGTCTCGCCACGCTGCACTATTTGCATATCTGTTGTTGACCAATACTGGCCACTCATGCCCGAGTAGCATCTGCTCCATTTGCACACTGATTGAGGAGTATCAACATTGTCCCAGATTATCGCACTACTCGCCACTTTAAACCGCATACATTCCTTGAAGTCTCGGCGCCCTTTGCACAATGGTCATTGCACCGGACTATTGCAATATTAGTTATTCGAACTGCTCTAAGAGCTAGAGGACTCTGCATCTTTTTGCACAATTGTCCAAAAAAAAGAAATAATAATGTACCGGCATTCCCAGATAGCTATCAACCCTTTATTGCTAAGTGACTGTTTTTTGTCAATGTCTTTATGTCTCAAAAGTGTTCTGTCAATTGACTGTCTGTTGTCGTACTAGAGCGGCTCCAACTACCAGAGACAAATTCCGGTGTTTTTTGGACATACTTGGCAAATAAAGAGGATTCTGATTGAACAGGTGTGCCATAGGCTGGCCACAATAAAAGGCCACTCTGAAATTTGCAGTTTTATCACACAGCACAATGCCACAGTTCTGAGAGAGTGTGCAATTGGCATGCTGACTGCAGGAATGTCCACCAGAACTGTTGCCTGTGAATTTAATGTTCATTTCTCTACCATAAGCAGTCTACAAAGGCGTTTCAGACATTTTGGCAGTACATCCAACCGGCCTCACAACCGCAGATCACGTGTAACCACGCCACCCCAGGACCTTCACATCCAGCATGTTCACCTCCAAGATCGTTTGAGACGAGCCACCTGGACAGCTGCTGCAACAATCAGTTTGCATAACCCAAGAATTTCTGCACAAACTGTCAGAAACAGTCTCAGGGAAGCTCTTCTGCATGCTCGTCGTCCTCATCAGGGTCTCGACCTGGCTGCAGTTCGTCGTCGTAGCAGACTTGAGTGGACGAATGCTCACATTCGACGGCGTCTGGCACGTTGGAGAGGTATTCTCTTCACGGATAAATCCTGGTTTTCACTGTTCAGGGCAGATAGCAGACAGTGTGTGTGGCATCGTGTGGGTGAGCGGTTTGCTGATGTGAACGTTGTGGATCGAGTGGCCCATGGTGGAGGTGGGGTTATGGTATGGGCAGGTGTATGTATGTTATGGGCGACGAACACAGGTGCATTTTATTGATGGCATTTTGAATGCACAGAGATACCGTGACGAGATCCTGAGGCCCATTGTTGTGCCATTCATTCACGACCATCACCTCATGTGGTAGCATGATAATGCACGGCCCAATGTTACAAGGATCTGTACAATTTCTGGAAGATGAAAACATCCCAGTTCTTGCATGGCCAGCATACTCCCCGGAAATGTCACACATTGAGCATGTTTGGGATGCTCTGGATCGGCGTAAACGACAGCGTGTTCCCAGTTCCTGCCAATATCCAGAAACTTCGTATAGCCATTGAAGAGGATTGGACCAACATTCCGCAGGCCACAATCAACAACCTGATCAACTCGATGCGAAGGAGATGTGTTGCACTGCGTGAGGCAAATGGTGGTCACACCAGATGCTGACTGGTTTTCTGACCCTCCAGAGACCCACAATAAAGCCAAACTACACATTTCAGAGTGCCCTTTTATTGTGGCCAGCCTAAGGCACACCTGTACAATAATCATGCTGTCGAATCAGCACCTTGATATGCCACACCTGTGAGGTGGCATGGATTATCTCGACAAAGATAACTCACTAACACATATTAGACAGATTTGTGAACAATATTTGAGGGAAATGGCCTTTTGTGTATGTAGAAAAGGTTTTAGATCTTTGAAGCTAGCTCAAAAAAAATGGGAGCAAAAAAAAAAGTGTTGCGTTTGTTATTTTTGTTCAGTATACAACATTATGGAAACAGTTTGGAGATGGCCCCTTCCTGTTCCAACATGACTGTGCATCAGTGCACAAATCAAGGTTCATAAAGACACGAATGAGAGAGTTTGATGTGGATGAACTTGAATGGTCAGCACAATCCTGACCTCAACCCTGTAGAACACTTTTAGATGAATCAGAGCGAAGATTGAGAGCCAGGCCTTTTCGTCCAACATCAGTGTGTAACCTCAATTAAGAATGGGATGTCACTTAAATTCAAGCGAATACTTTTGGCAAAATAGTGTATGTAAACTGGCCTTGATGAAATAAAAGAAACGTAAACACTTTTTTTCTTGGAAGGATTGCACTTGGCACACTGCATCAGTAGCATTTCAACAAAACATAACGCCTGCAAGTATCATCCTTGAAAAAAATATATAATTATAAATACATTAATACAAAGAGTTTTTCACATTACATGCCTGTGTCCAAAATGTAAAGCGCTTACCCTCGGTAATGCCTGATGGATGCGATGGCCCATCACGTCTATACTGTGACCAAGTTTATGTGACAAAGAGCTAAAAATCGGGTCCTCCTTTGAAAGTAATGGGGAGGTGAGGTTCGCCCTCTCTTGCACACCCTACAATAAACCAGTAAGAATACAGTCATGTTATGCGTTACGGTTACTTTATTATTTCATATGACAGAAAATCTGCTCACACTCATAGTACGTAGGTTGCATATGCCAAAAGATTCTTGCACTTAGTACTACTAAAAAAAACATTCAAATGCACTGACATGCAGGCCGAGTGGAAAACAAATGACAACAACATACTTACTTGCCTATTTCCAAAAATGTGTCTGTTAGAAAGACGTGCTGAATTTTGTAATGCCACAATTTGGCTAATTTGGTAACGTGAGAGAGTAATTCAGTAGCTTGGTGATCAAGTACTGCCTCCGAAAGTAAAAATAAAATTGAACTGTTATGGAGGCTCGATCTTTTCTTCACATACTGGGCTGGTAGTAGCCCTTGCGTCGTCCAAACACCCTTGCTGCCCCTCGGTCATCCTGGTAGTGGTACGGGTACTGGCCCAGTCATACAGAGAGCAGGGTGAACACTGGTTCAGCTACATGTGACAGAACCTCCAATCCAAAAGAGAGTAAGTTGTTAAACATGCTGTAATTCTCTATCCTTATTGTATTTTGATGGAGAGATTTTATCAAGACACCTGAGAACTGTTTAGTATTGGGGGGGGTGCATAATGTCTCTTTTGAAAACTCAAACTCTGCAACAGCTGCTCTCACAGGGCTCTAGACAAAATTTTTGAACTGGTGGGCCCAACCTTTTTCTCTTGGGTGCACCAGCCTTTTGACCGCATGACATTTAACACAGCAGTTTTACAGGCTCACTTTTATTTAGTAAAAGTCAATAATTAATTTAATTTAATTAATTTTTTTTTTAAAATAGCTGCCTGCCTTTTCAGGGAATATTGACTGGGAAATGATTAACTGACAATCTGATCAATATAAAGGTCTTTATTTGTAGCACAAGAGACGGGTAACTTACTGAAAAGTGTTGGTGCTAAAGTTCTACATGTCACAGCGCTGGTTAGGACTTTTGGACGAATTAGGCCTTAATTTACTTACTTACTTAACATTCTTCAGGGAGTTGTCAATCGTTCTTTTCATTTTATCACCCGCAGCTATTTCCACAAGGCCACTCACCCAGGCCTGTCATGATAACACATTTTTAGGAGGATATATTTTCCCAGAAACCATCACGATAAACGATATCATTTATTTTGTTTTTTTATGCTGCTGATATACTGCAATGTTATTCAAGCATAATAATTCAAGTAGATAATTTTTAAGACCAGTAACTTAATTTTAAAGAATAATGAACATTGGCATTGAATTGTGGAACAATTAAAATAGACAAAACACACTCAGGCTTTGTTCACAAAAATTGCAGTTAAACAAATATTAAATATTGGCACAGAAGTATAAAGAGTCACAAATACCTTAACAGGCAATATACTGTTAATCAAGTTTCCAGTTGGTGAAGAAAAAAGCAAAACAACAAAATTAATTTGATAATAAAAAGAAAATAAGCAGATCAAGGCAACCTGTTTTACATCAAGATTCTGCCTATCAAAAGACTGCAGGATTTCTTTAAACGCTTGTTTCTCAACACGTGGAATAGTAATACTTTGTGAGGCTGCGCCATATACGCTGTCACGTTTTTGCATTGTTGGGCAAAGGCTTCCTTAAATTGCAAGCTGTCAAGAAGTGGAGGGCCCCCAATGTCCCGCTGTGTTTTTTTGTTCACAACTGAAGAAATTGAGTGAGATGGTTGTGCTTTATATTGAGTGTCACTTTCAGGTTTGTAGACATTAATAAAAATTCGACATGCCAGCTCATTAATGTTAGCGGACTCCCTCCTTCATCTGGCTTCAACCCAAAATATTTGGAACTAATTTCATTCATGCCACTCCACTTTTTGTAATAGTACAGATACAGACTAACAGTTAGAAAACTACGCTTCGACTACATTCTCTTTCTTTCTTTCTTTCTTTCTTTCTGTCTGCTTCAAAGCTGCTGTGCACAAGGTCTGTGTGTGCGTGCATGCGTGCGTGTGTGTCTCACCCAATCAGAGGGCGGTCCTGCCCTTCACTCTCTGATTGGTTTTGATTTGTGAATGTTGTTGAACCAAAGGGAGACTTTCAGAGTTGTGGAAACTTTTTTCCCCTCAAGCGGCTGCACGGCTTCACCGGTGCCACCTCTTTTTTTACCTCATCGTACAGTTGAGAAATTAGGTCGTATGTGCGACCAAAATGGTCGTACTTTAGAGCTTCAGGGTGAGCAAATTGGATTGCAGCAGTCTCTATGTACCACCGTACAAATGCAGATTTGTTTCACGTCACATACATTTGAAAATTATGTGCAACTGATGATAAGCTGACCATCTACTCACCCTGAGATGCTGGAACGCATGGATACTATAGGGTAGTTGTAACACTCTTGCACAGTCTGGCTTTTCTAGATCTGGAGGGAGACCCGAGAGTAAATCCACATAGTCTTCGGGGCTACACAAAAGAGGGTTGAGAGGTACAATTCATTAAGTACATGAATATAATTGTTAATAAAATCAATAGTAAAGGTCACTTGCACTAACAATTTTAGTCAAAGCAAGGGAAGAGAACAAATTAAGAATAACACTCACTACATCTACAGCGTGATGCAGAGAAACACAGTAACACAGTTGAAACCAGATGTTTATATACACATATTAAAAGATACTTCTTTTTCTCAAAGTCTCCACATGACATAAGACTAAACATTTCCTGTTATATGTCAATTAGGATTACCAAAATTATTTATATCTTCTAATTGCCAGAATAATAAGAGGAGTTGATGTATTTATGCAATTTTTCATTTATTTTGTCAAAGTCAGAAGTCTACATACTATTTGTAAGCTTTACTATGCCTTTAAACAATTTGGGGAAACCCAGAAGATGTCATTTCTCTGGAAGCTTCTGATGTTTTGACAACATTTAAGTTAAAGATCAGTTAATCAGGGACATCTGAAACACACTGTTTCTTTGTGTAACATAATGGGAAAGTCAAAAGACATCAGCCAAGATATCAGGATGAGAATTGTGGATGTGCACAAGTATGGTTTCATCTTTGGGTGCGATTCCCAGATGCCACGTTCATCTGTTCAAACAATTATACGCAGGAATAAACACCACTTCATTCCCCAATTGCAATGAAGTTGAGACGTTGCGTAAAACGTAAATAAAAACAGAACACAATAATTTGCAAAGCCTTTTTACAGTCAGTCTTAGAACGGCAAGGTCAATTCCTTTTTTTGTTGTCTACTATAGACATTTGGGTTTCAGATCAAAAGATGAATATGAGACCAAGTTAAGAATTCCAGCTTTTATTTCATGGTATTTACATCTAGATGTGTGAAACAACTCAGGACAGAGCACCTTTGGTTTATAGCCACCCACTTTTCAGGTGAGCAAAAGTATTGGAACGTAACTGATGGGTGTTTCTAGTTGCTCAGGTGTTACTTTTTAGATTGATTGCTTAAACAGATAGTGCTTGTTTTTGGCTTTGGGTTTCACCTGTGAAAACTGCATTTGCTGTTAAGCAAACATGAAAACCAGAGAGGTGTCTATGGGGGAAAAGCAAACCATTTTGAAACAGAGAAGAGGGAAAATCTATCATAGCTATTGCACAAACAGGGCATAGCCAATACAACAATTTGGAATGTCCTGACAAAGAAAGAAGAACTGGTGTACTGAGCAACAGACATCGAACAGGTCGGCCAAGGGCATCAACAGCTGTTGATGACAGAAACATTGTGAGAGCTGTGAAGAAACAACCAAAGACAGCAGTCAGTGACATCACTCCCAAACTCCACAGGGCAGGGGTGAAGGTATCACAATCCACTGTACGAAGACGACTTCAAGAGAAGAAATATACAGGTCATACCACAAGATGCAAACCCCTCATCAGCAAAAAGAATCAGAAGGCCAGATTGGATTTTGCAAAGAAGATCAGACATGAGCCACAAAAGTTTTGGAACAAAGTTTTAATGGACTGATGAGACCAGGATTAACCTCTACGAAAGTAATGTAAAGGCCAAAGTATGGGAGAAAGAAAGGATCTGCTTATGATCCAAAACACACAAGCTCATCTGTGAAGCATGGTGGAGGTAATGTCATGGCTTGGGCTTGCATGGCTGCTTCTGGAACAGGCTCCCTCGTCTTTATTGATGATGTAACTCATGACAGTAGCAGTAGAACAAATTCTGAAGTCTACAAAACCATTTTGTCTGGCAATTTACAGAAAATTTATCAGAATCGTCTTTATTTGCCAAGTAAGTTGGAGCCGCTCTAGTACGACAACAGACAGTCAATTGACAGAGAACACTTTTGAGACATAAAGACATTGACAAAAAAAAAAACAGTCACTGAGCAGTAAAGGGTTGCTAGTTATCTGGTAATGCCGGTATATTATTATTATTTTATTTTTTTTAACAATTGTGCAAAAAGATGCAGAGTCCTCTAGCACTTAGAGAAGTTTGAATGACTAATATTGCAATAGTCCGGTGCAATGATCATTATACAAAGGGCGCCGAGACTTCAAGGAGTGTATGCGGTTTAAAGTGACGAGTAGTGCGATAATCTGGGACAATGTTGGTTGTGCAAATGTTGCAGATACTCCTCAATCAGTGTGCAAATGGAGCAGATGCTACTCTGGCATGAGTGGCCAGTATTGGTCAACAACAGATTTGCAAATAGTGCAGCGTGGCGAGACAACTACAGTGAGTGCACGAGTAATGTATAATTGGCCCCACAGAAATGTGACAACGAACTCAAGTCAAAAAATTGCCAGCATGTTGGAATGGAATTGTAGGTTAGGTGTTTAAGAAGTTGATCGCAAGAGGGAAGAAGCTGTTGGAATGTCTGCTAGTTCTAGTTTGCATTGATCATTAGCGCCGACCTGAGGGAAGGACCTGGAAGAGCCGGTGACCGGGGTGCGGAGGGTCCGAGAGGATTTTGCACGCTCTTGTCTTAGTTATGGCAGGGTGCAAGTCCTCAAGGGTGGGTAGGGGGGTACCGACAATCCTTTCAGCAGTTTTGATTGTCAGTTGCAGTCGGAGTTTGTCCTTTTTTGTAGCAGCACCAAACCAGACTGTGATGGAAGAACACAGGACTGATTCGATGATCGCTGTGTAGAGCTGCCTCAGCAGCTCCTGTGGCAGGCCGTACTTTCTCAGAAGCCGCTAGTAGTACATTATCTGCTGGGCCTTTTTGAGGACGGAGTTGAACTAATCGGGAGAAGCTTCATCATGCAACATGACAATGACCCAAAACACACTGCCAACACAATAAAGGATTTCAGGGGGAAAAAGTGGAAGGTCTTAGACTAGCGAAGTCAAGCACCAGACTTTAACCCTATAGAGCATGCATTTACCACCTGAAGAGAAGACTGACTTGAGAAACCCTGAGAAACAAACAAGAACTGAAAGAGGCTGCAGTAAAGGCCTGGAAAAGCATTTCAAATGAAGAATGCAACAGTCAGGTGAAGTCAATGGGTCGCAGGCTTGATGCAGTTATTGTAAGAAAGGGTTATGGCACCAAATATACAATTTTATTCACTTTCAGTTCATTTGTCTGTTCCAATACTTTTGCTCACTTGAAAAATGGGTGGGTTCAAACAAAAGGTGCTATGGCCTGAGTTGTTTAACATATCTAGATGTAAATACCATGAAATAAAATCTGGAATTCTGAACATTATCTGAGACCCAAATGTCTTTAGTGTACAACAAAAACAAAAGGAATTGACCTTGCCGTTCCAATACTTTTGAAGGGGACTATACCTCTTTTTGAGGTACAACAACTGTGTGGGCGGTCACGTGTGCGGAGCAGCAATCCTCTCGTCCCTGTTTTTATTGCTTTTATTGATCCTTCTCTCATTTCTTTTAGTGTGTGTTTAAGTTAACTTGCTCGTGACCCAGCGATGTGGTTTGAACCTTTATCCAATTGATTATAAATGAGCGTCGTAATGCGGCTACCTTTCTCTCTGCCGCATTCCTTCCTTATCTGGCTACGGACATCGATCGCCGGTGACATAAAGCTGAGGTCCGGGGATGTGACATGAAAAACATTATCGACATGGGGAAAAGACTTGAGGAAGAAGCTTCGGACGTCTGGCGAATACATCCTCCACGTCATGCTGTCAGGTGACAACCTGGCACACTAAGCGATTGGATATGTGGATGTGCGTTTCAGGGATGCTCCTTATATTCGCAATCATGACACTCACCTGTTTTCAATTAGCCTGTTCACCTGTGGAATGTTCCAAACAGGTGTTTTTTAACATTCCTCAATTTTCCCAATCTTTTGTTACCCCTTTCCCTGCTTTTTAGGAACTTAAATTCAAAATGAGAGAATATTTGAAACAAAACAACAACATTCATTAGTGTGAATATTAAATACCTTTGTAGTGTATTCAATTGGATATCGGTTAAAAAGGATTTGCTAATATTTGTATTCTGTTTTTACTTACTACGTTTTAAACTAGGCTTTACACGATAACGATTCGGGGCCTATCACCGAGTTTAAAAAAACAAAAACCATATCACTGATCTGATCACAAGATGGAGCAATGTGTCCATTTAAATGACTAGGTACTTGTGTACTGTATACTGAGTATCTTTAAAAGTATTTTCTATTCAGGTCAGGTATTCTAACCAGGTCAAACCAACATTACGACAGAAGTAATGGGTGCTAACTTAGTGTAATTAAATTACCTTATTGTAATTAAATTACTTCACACACACACAGAAACTTTAAAGCATAATTTGACATAACACAGGGATGTTTACGTACAGCCGTGAGTGCAAGCACTAGTTTGCTAGGCTACATCACATTTTGTTGCCTGCTTGCGAGCGGTATCGTATTAGAAGTACATGAACATACCTCAAGCAATCCTTGAATTAGTCCTCTCCCGAGCACCGGTGACCACGAGCACACGTTTTTCCCCATTTTGTTCTTATAATACACACGACGCGAGCCATTGTTTTTGTCGTCGCCATGGTAACAAGTGTATCCGGTCACGTTTGAGTTGACAAGATAAAGCCCAGTGATCGTAAAAGATGGGATGCGGTGGTATCGGAATACAAGATTTTATTGCAGTAGTCTGACATATTGCAATTGAGAAAGACCAAATTTGTCTTGTAGTCTGATCCAGGCATTATGTGTTGTCTGTCTCAGACATATTGTTTATTTATTTATTTATTTTTTAAATAACTTTATTGGTTGTCATATTTACAGTATTACTGCAAAAGACACGCGACAAGAGAAAATAAACTAGCTTTTGGATTCAAATATACTGTACACGATGGCGACGCGGAGGAAATGTCTTTTGCGGATCGGCGAATTATGACATTAAAGCCGATAAGCATAAAATGCTAATTATCGGCTGATACCAATCATGCCGATCAGATCGGTGTAAAGTCTATTTTAAACAACATCCCAACTTCATTGGAACTGGGTTTTGTACTTTTTTTTTTTTTTTTTTTTTTTTTTTTATAAATTAGACTTACCGGATGTCTTTACTTTCTAAGGAGATGTAAGTGCCATCATACAGGTCGAGGTCACCAAGAGGTACTTTGGCCATAATGCAATCAGGATCCTCTTTGTAGTGTCGCTGCTCCAGCCCTGTGTCCCTGTCCTCATTTTCCTCAATGTGAATTTTCTGTGCCACTAGCAGCTTCTGCTCAAAATTCATAGAAGGGTCAAAGGCAACTTTAGGGTTCAAGAGATAAGAGTTGTTAATGAAGCTAAATACAATCACCCCTTAATGGATAGAAAGCGAGCCCTTCCTTGAAAAGCCAAATACCGCAAGTAATTAAAACCCCCCCCAAATTATTTGTCTAGATGAATAGTTTACACCATAAATATACCACAACATATGATATCAAAACAGTTTATTGTTTCAAACTCGTCTTACAAATAAAAAATAATGTCTTAAAGATTATTTGATTTGAAAAAAAACAAAAAAAAAATGCACCCATGTGGCCAAAACTATGCTAACTTCCACTAACAACCTAAGCTAAACTTTGCTCCTCCTTGGCTTTCAAAGCTTGCCTGTCAATCGAGACTTCCATCCATCCATCCATTTTCTGTACTGCTTATCCTCACTAGGGTCGCGGGCATGCTGGAGCCTATCCCAACCATCTTCGGGCGAGCGGCAGGGTACACCCAGAACTGGTCGCCAGCCAATCGCAGGGCACATATAAACAAACAACCATTCGCACTCACATTCACACCTACGGGCAATTTAGTCCTCAATCAACCTACCACGCATGTTTTTGGGATGTGGGAGGAAACCGGAGTACCCGGAGAAAACCCATTCAGGTATGGGGTGAACATGCAAACTCCACACAGGCAGGGCCGGGATTTGAACCCTCAGAACTGCGAGGCAGATGTGCTAACCAGTCGTCACCGTGCCACCTCACTCGAGACTTATCAAGTCAATCTATTTCTTTGAGACCAATATCTGTTTAGAAAGGCCTTTATCACCATCTTAGACCGATGATTAAAAAAAAAAAAAAAAAAACATAAGGTGATTTTGCGGGAAATAATGAAGGCTCGGTAAAAAATGCAAATATGACTTTGCAAATAGCGAACCGCAAAAAGGTGGGGGATTACTGCAGAGAATTTACACTGCTCAGATCATTTAATACACAATTACAATTTTTAGTGACAGTGTTAGTCGAAGACGGTCAAAACTCGCTCACCTCCAGTTTCTTGAGGTAGTTAACGCGAGACTCTTGCCTCATGAAGATCACCACGTCATGCGGATGCTTGAGATTCAAAGGTGAATCAACCTGGAACACGTTTAGTACAGGGAAAGTATTCATACAGCAAACTTGAAGAAAAATAGTATACACTGTTATATCACGTGAAACTCCTTTTAAATACACTCTCCAACTTAGACGACCCAACGAGTTGTCGGGTAAAAAAAATGCAAGCATAACTTCATTAAGCATTAACTTACAGTGATAAGGGACCCTGACAGGGCCCCTGGTGTGTTTTGGTCTTCTTGACCTCGCTGATATACTAATCCAATGATTCCCAACCAGTGTGCCGGAGCACGTTAGTGTGCCGTGGGAAATGATAAAATATTACTTAAATGCTCAAAAAAAAAATGTTTTCCAAGAAATAATGTATCTTTATTCATGCCAGTGAGGCATAGTGACAGACAGAAGAGCATTTATTTGTTGTATTAGATGGCATTAAGTACAACCCCAATTCCAATGAAGTTGGGACGTTGTGTTAAACATAAATAAAAACCAAATACAATGATTTGCAAATCATGTTCAACCTATATTTAATTGAATACACTACAAACACAAGATATTTAATGTTCAAACTGATAAACGTTATTGTTTTTCGCAAGTAATCATTAATTTTGAATTTTATGGCTGCAACACGTTCCAAAAAAGCTGGGACAGGGTCATGTTTACCGCTGTGTTACATCACCTTTTCTTTTAACAGCATTCAATAAACGTTTGGGAACTGAGGATACTAATTGTTTAAGTTTTGTAGGTGGAATTCTTTCCCATTCTTGCTTGATGTGCAGCTTCAGCTGTTCAACAGTCCGGGGTCTCCGTTGTCGTATTTTACGCTTCATAATGCGCTACACATTTTCAATGAGAAAGAGGTCTGGACTGCAGCCAGGCCAGTCTAGTACCCGCACTCTTTTACTACGAAGCCACGCTGTTGTAACACGTGCAGAATGTGGTTTGGCATTGTCTTGCTGAAATAAGCTATCATGAAAAAGACGTTTTTGGATGGCAGCATATTTCTCCAAAACCTGTATGTACCTTTCAACATTAATGGTGCCTTCACAGATGTGTAAGTTACCCATGCCATTGGCACTAACACAGCCCCATACCATCACAGATGGTGGCTTTTGAACTTTGCGTCCATAACAGTCCGGATGGTTCTTTTCCTCTTTGGCCCGGAGGACACGACGTCCACAATTTCCAAAAACAATTTGAAATGTGGACTCGTCGGACCACAGAACACTTTTCCACTATGCATCAGTCCATCTTAGATGAGCTCGGGCCCATAGAAGCCGGCGGCGTTTCTGGGTGTTGTTGATAAATGGCTTTTGCTTTGCATAGTAGAGTTTCAAGTTGCACTTACGGATATAGCGCCGGACTGTATTTACTGACATTGGTTTTCTGAAGTGTTTCTGAGCCCATGTGGTGAAATCCTTTACACATTGATGTCGGTTTTTTATGCAGTGCCGCCTCAGGGATCGAAGGTCGCGGGCATTCAATGTTGGTTTTCGGCCTTGCCGCTTACATGCAGTGATTTCTCCAGATTCTCTGAACATTTTGATGATATTATGGACCGTAGATGATGAAATCCCTAAATTCCTTGCAATTGTACGTTGAGGAACATTGTCCTTAAACTGTTCGACTATTTTCTCACGCACTTGTTCACAAAGAGGTGAACCTCGCCCCATATTTGCTTGTGAATGTCTGAGAAATTCAGGGAAGCTCCTTTTATACCCAATCATGGCACCCACCTGTTCCCAATTAGCCTGTTCACCTGTGGGATGTTCCAAACAGGTGTTTGATGAGCATTCCTCAACTTTCTCAGTCTTTTTTGCCACCTGTCCCACCTTTTTGGGAATGTGTTGCAGCTATAAAATTCTAAGTTAATTATTATTTGCTAAAAACAATAAAGTTTATCAGTTTGAACATTAAATATATTGTGTTTGTAGTGTATTCAATTAAATATAGGTTGAACATGATTTGCAAATCATTGTATTCTGTTTTTATTTATGTTTAACACAGCGTCCCAACTTCATTGGAATTGGGGTTGTACATACAGTAATTAATGTATGCACTTTTTGTGACATTTTTGTTTGTTGGTGTGCCGTGAGATTTTTCAATTGGAAAATATGTGCCTTGGCTCCATAAAGGTTGGAAATCACCGTACTAAACTCTGCGTTTTACTAGAGATCGTTGGGGGGGGGGGTGTACTACAGAAGATTTTACTTAACAAAGGCGGGCAAACAAATGTAACAGAGTTCAAGTAATCCACCAAAACTACATTATCAAAATACGAAACTATACGTTACTGATAATGCTAACATAATAGCTTTTGAAGCTATATAGGCTCAATGAGCTGTCATACCTGCTGTTGTATTTTTCCATCCTCTGTGACAACCCAGTGGGTCGTAGCTCCTCCGGAGTCCACAATGAGTATGCAGAGCAGGAGGATAAGCTTTCCCTCAAAAAAGGCTTTTCGCGAACAGCTTACTCGACAGCGCAAGGAGTCAGGACAGATTTTCCCCATGTCCGCCATTTTTTCTGTCTCTTTAGCGCTGTGGCAACAGCCGCGCGCCCTCCGACCACACCGCGGCGCTCAACTCAACTGCAGGGCAAGGGACAAAAACATCATGTGACGTAATACGTCTCATGACACCTTGTGGTTTGAATCATACGTCAACGTCGACGCCGTATTGGACGTGGCACAGTGAAGCCAGCGGAGAGGCAGTCTATTTATTTGCCTGATCTCATGGCATTCAAATTTAACAATAACTTTTGATTGTATTTGGCTATTGTAGAATAATTCTGGAAACACAATTTAAATGCATAATACTGTGAATTACTGCAGTAAAACCAGCTTCCAAACAATTAAGTTTTTCCTACTTAACTAAATCGCCCCTAAAGAAATAAAGTGATACTTAAGAGTTTAATTCGTATGGTGATAAATGTATCAATTTAATTATCCTCATTTGAATTAATTGAAATGCCATTAATATTATCCAGCCTCTCACATTTTTTGTTACTTGTTTTCTTCTTCTTTTTTTCCTTTTCCTTCCTTGTCCTGTTAAATATATTTTTTTTCTTTCCATCCCTTGATTAAAGAACAGGACATTATTTCAAATCCAGTATATGCGCAGCATAGCTCTGCATGCGGCAAAACAGGTCGAAGCACTTCTGGCTCTGATAAATGGTGGAAACCTGTAGCATTTGTGTAACAACAGATGTCACCACAGAGCCAACAAAGATGACAATAGTTGATGTTTAGGCTTTGTTCATATTTATGTATATCATCTCGTATTTGTATAAAATTATATACATGCATTCATATTATCATTCTTTTGTCCAAAGGTACCAGCGATAGAGAAAACAAAACTTTAGAAAGCTTGGCTTTAAACCATCGTGTCATCAAACCGTAGTTATGCTTGTTAGCGCAGAATACAGAGGAAGTTTGCAAACCTGTCATGGGACATTCCACAGTGGATTGACGGTCCAGAAAATGCAAAACCATAAACATTTTATGATTCAGTTACTGGTTTGGTCTGTAATTTGTCAGATAATAGGCAAAAATGTGGATTTTTTTTTCCAAAAACAAATGTTTGCAAATGTCTTATTTTTATCAGACTAAATGACAATACGGTGGCACGGTGGCCGACTGGTTAGAGCGTCGGCCTCACAGTTCTGAGGACCCGGGTTCAATCCCCGGTCCCGCCTGTGTGGAGTTTGCATGTTCTACCTGTGCCTGCATGGGTTTTCTCCGGGCACTCCGGTTTCCTCCCACATCCCAAAAACATGCATTAATTGGAGACTCTAAATTGCCCGTAGGTGTGAATGTGAGTGCGAATGATTGGTTGTTTGTTTATATGTGCCCTGTGATTGGCTGGCAACCAGTTCAGGGTGTACCCCGCCTCCTGCCCGATGACGGCTGGGATGGGCTCCAGCACGCCCGCGACCCTAGTGAGGAGAAGCGGCTCAGAAAATGGATGGATGGATGGATAAATGACAATACGTCTGCTCTTATGGAGGACTACAGAAATCTGAGAATATTTATTGTTGAAATTGTTACAACTCTAAAAACATAATAAAACTTAATGAAAGAGAATGTAAAGAAATAAACTGCCCACTTGTTAGTGTTACAGTACCTTAATTGCAGACACGGGGAGAACATGCAAACTCCACACAGGTGGGGCCAGGATTTGAACCCCGGTCTCCAGATATGTGAGGCGGAAGTGCTGACCAGTCGCCCACCGTCCCACTTTCATCATAATCAGTTAAATGTAAATGTTAGTGCCCTTTATTAAAAACCAGGATTTTGTTATTATAGACACAATAATATTGTGTAGATAGTATACAGTGGAGGAAAAAATTATTTGATCCCTCACCGATTTTGTAAGTTTATTCACTGACAAAGACGTGAACGGTCTGTAATTTTAATGGTAGGTGTACTTTAACAGGGAGAGACATAATTTCAAAAAGAAAATCACATAGAACAAAAGATTCAAATTATTTTTCAATTCATTGAGGGAAATAAGTTTTTGACTCCCTATCAAAACAATACATGGTACTTGGTGGAGAACCCCTTGATGGCCAGTACAGAGCTCAGACATTTCTTGTAGTTGATCACCAGGTTTGCACATATGAACAGGAATTTTGGACCACTCCTCTTTGCAGATCCTCTCCAAATCCTTAAGATTTCTAGGCTGCGCCTTAGCAACTCGAAGCTCTTCCTCCAAACACGGTGAGTCAAACTGATTCCAAACAGCTCGATTTTTGTCTCATGTGACCACATCACCTTCTCCCAATCGTTCTCTGAATCCAGTGTTGTACTTGAACGAGTTCAATGAACGAAAATTTACAAACTAGTTCATATTTTGGGTGAATGTGAATTGAACTTAGTTCGTTTCTGCCTGATGAATGTTATTGAGAATGCGATCATTCTGGTGCATGTGAACGGTTTTCTAACATCAGTTCATTTTCATTCAAGAGTTGCAGGTTTTGTTAGGGACTTCCAGGACAAACCCCGGCTGAACACAGTGTGTTGAATGTTGAATGTGTTCATTGGTAGTTTTTTTGCAATACAGTACATAACTGTAAAAAATGATTACTTGGAAAATTATTTGTATCAAAATGCTTTAGTTAGTTGCACAATCACACTATCGTGATCTTGAATTTATTTTGTTTTGTAATATAAGAATAGATAAAATATTTTGTTTATATAGTCAGCCAGAGCTGTGAGGAATGCAAAGTTATCAATGTCCTTTCAACATTCTTCCTATCATATTGTGTTGCATGTTTTTTGTTTGCACATTAAGGACAAAAGTCCTGTTTTGTTTTTATTCCTCATTTTTAAAAAACAGATCACTCAAGCAACATGTTTTTCCTCATGTTTTTGAGATTGTGAGATGAAAGCTGCAATTCGCTACTAGTGTGGACTGAATAGGTGGCAACAATGGGAAAATGAAATGCCAGTATTTTGCGTGTGATAGCCCGTCAGAAACATAAAAAAAAAAAAAAAAAAAGAACTATGAAGGAGTTCATTTTGGAATGGTGAACTTAGTTCAAAATTTTCAGTTATGAACTAGAAACTGAACGAGTTCACTTTTGGAACAAATAAACCGACCATTAAAATTATAGACCACTCATGTCTTTGTCAGCAGGTGAACTTACAAAATCGGTGAGGGATCAAAAAGTTATTTCCTCCACTGTATATTGTAAATCAAATATTTAAAATTTTATCATCACAGTAACAGTGTTACATACAGAGTGTTGGTAACTGTAAACACTCATGAAAATGAGAAAAATAAAAATTACACATTGTTTTGGTGCTTACCTATTTCTTAAGCATATACGGTTTATGATCATTAGATTAAAAGTAAGATACATTGTTTTATTTGTTCATGACAATAAAAGATGATTCTTCTTCTTCTTCTTTTATATGGAGTTCAGCCCATTGACTTGTATTAATTACGGGGCAGGACTGACACATCCAACATGGCAGCTTTGCTGACGTACGCAGCAACGGGCCGACCCGCTCAGGATGAAATCTATTATATATGAGCTCTACGTTATGACGAATAATGACGTGTTAGGAGAGGAAATTCTGTACAAACGAAAAGTTCCCGACGTGTTCAAGGTAATATTTGAACACGATATTTGTCTGATATTAGCTGTTGTATGTTTTAGTGTGTTTGATGGAGTTGGACGCCATTGCTGCGTGTTGTGCTGGTTTTTATATATGTTTTAAAACCCGTATTTAGAGAACACAGTCCGGACTGTAAATGAACAGTTCCGCATGTTGAGGCTCGGCTAATCCCCTCAAACAACAACGTTGTCAATAAATTTGTATTCATTTAAAGTTTAGATCTCGAGAATATACAAGTAAGTAATACTTACCCGAACCAATATAAAGGTATACAACGATAAGTGTCCTAAACAAAGGTAGAAACAGAATAAACACGTGTGATGAACAATCGTATTACCACTAAACCACCTCGCCAGTGGAATATCCAGTAATAATTATTTGCTCATTTGTTATTAAATCTGTAATTCTTTAGGAAATTGCCACACTTTTCCGAGTTTTGAATGTTGTAGCTGTTGTATAGGAATGGTCAGCCATCTAAATATTGCTCAATACCATGTGAATGCATTGAGAGTTGGCCTGTCACGATAAAAAAAAATTAAGACCATATATTTTCCCAAAGACTTTAACGATAAACGATAATATTGCATTTTTTAATGCATTTGAAATCATGAAAAATAAGGGCGGCCTTTATTTTTTACTATTAAATCAGTATTGTTGTTATTCTTAGAGTACTGTTTTTATTATTACTTTATTTCTTTTTTCTCTATTAAGTTGTTGTTCTTTACTGTCCCTGGGTCAGTTAGAAAGATTAAAGAGCTGTAAGACTAGATAGTTTACATGGAGCCTTCTATTCTGATTATAATCGGTTATTTATATAATTTCCTTCCTTGTTGCTCTATTAAATTGTTTTTCTTTATTCTGTGATATGGATACCCCTGGGTCTGAAATAAAGAATAACGAGCTGCAAGACTAGTTTACATGGAGGCTTCTATTCTGATTAGAATCGGTTTAGAATCCCAAAATGAATGAAAATGCTCCATATAAACACCTCAGATGGCTACTTTTTTTTTTTTGTCATTCCGATTGAAGATCTCTGGTCGACCATTTACATATGACGTGATCTATTCCGATCAGGTGTATACATGTGCACTACATTTAATCAGAACAGTCGTGTGACATCACTTTGTTGTGAACATCACGTCATTTATCAAGATCGAGGTCCATCGTCTATTCAGCACAGGAGTTTGGATTTTTTTTTGTACATTTATTTTAAAAACATATCTGATTAAAAACAACTTAGCAGTAGTTAAAAACAAGATCTCCGTCGCAAACAAGCTCAGTGTGGTTGGTCTGCTGAAGATGAGCCCTTCACCTGTCAATCAGATATACGTTGATGTTCGCTGTAGTCACCTACTGGCTGAATAACGTGTGCCACTGAGGTTATGCTTAATAAACAGTTAAAGTTCCCGTGTTTGTGTTAATAGGGGACTAACACACAAGAACTCTGAGATCTTTTAAACAACTTCTGTGCGCAGTGGAGCGAGCTGTTTAGCATCTTGGCTTGCTAGCTCATTAGCTTGCGGACGAGCAAACATAATAAACAGTTAACTTTCCCATGTGTGTTAAGTGGGGACGAACACACACAACAACTCGGAGCGAAGTGCTGATGTTTTAAATGACACGGTGGTGGAGTGAGCTGTTTTGCTCCTTAACTCGCTAGCCTCTTAGCTCGAAGGCTAGCTCATTAGTTCGTGGGCTAGTGAACATAACTATCATTTAACTTTTCCTTAAGTGACTCTGTTATGTGAATCTGCGCGCTGCACATGGAGCAAGGCTGTGGCATATTGGACAGAGATAACACCGGCAAGCGTGTAGCTCTCCATTGGCGTTCCATAAGAATCAGAATCATCTTTATTTTGCCAAGTATGTCCAAAAAAAAATTTTTTGTCTCCGGTAGTTGGAGCCGCTTTAGTACGACAACAGACAGTCAATTGACAGAGAACACTTTTGAGACATAAAGACATATGAGCCCGCTAGCGGCTAATAACACAGCCATCTAGCTCTGTCGGCTCACTGTGTGATCCACACGCCGGCCCACCACAACAATTGACAATTGAGTCCGGTAGAACTATCGTGTCCATTTTATTTGTCAAACCATAAGTCGCTATAGTAATTATCATGACAGGCCTAATTGAGAATGATGAGGATTATCACTGAATGTTGTTGCCCACCAGTTTCCTCTATGTGTGTCATCTTCCTCAGATGTCTGGCTCTGACAGTCATAAGGGGAGTTTGGAGGAGGTTAGTTATGAGGGAGCTGCTGGTGCCGAGCTGTCCAGTTGTGCCTTGGCGATGCTGGAAAGGGAACGAGAATCCATACACAGCCCCTCAGAGAGCCCTGGTGCTTCCACAATTCTCCCATCTACTGCCCTTGTGCAGGGCTACGATGTGGAGTTTGACCCACCACTCGAGAGAAAATATGAATGCCCTATCTGCCTCATGGCTCTCAGGAATGCCATTCAAACACCATGTGGGCACCGTTTCTGCAAGAGCTGCATCGAGAAATCAATTCGGTAGGCTATTGCTTTTACTTTCAACACTAATTTTAGTTCCATACATGCAAATCAGTCGACTTTCGGTGAAATTCGCCGTTTTGAATTCAAAATAGGCCATTTACGTGAATCGTATAGATCCGTTGAGTTCTTCCTGGGTGGAGGGTCAACTTCGCTGTCGTCATAAGCTGTTTCGTACTCCTTGAACACTGGCAGCTAGATCCATTCCACACATCCACCCACAGATGTAATTTCTGAATATTACTCCGCGACGGACTAATATGTGAGCACATCGGCCTGAGGTTCTGCCTGTGCGCTAGGGACCTGCTTTGGATAAGTCACAGGAGACCAGAAAAAACACTTCTGCCACTTCCACTGTTAAGAAGTAGCGGTACTTTTACTCCGTTACAATGATCTAAATGTTGCTCGCTACTTTTATTTCTAAATTATTGCCTATTTATCAAATATTTCATGCGCGAGACTACGACTTTGACTTCCGCATCGGGCGCTGTTTGCGCCAATCCAGTTTAAGCGCTAGTGATGTTTAAGTCTAGTTCACCAATCACAAGAATGACACAAGAAAGTCACAAGACCTCACACAAAGTCTTCTATTGGGCTTCCTCGGCATAGGTATTAACACTACATAAGCCAGCCCAGCTGATTGTCGTGCCTACGTGGCCACCATGTTGGAAGGTCGTCGTTACCATGAAGACAACTGCGAGCTACTCTTGTTTACATTTAGATGACAAAAACAACAGCTTTCATATATTGTAGTGTTTGTCTGGCACTGTCTGCCCAAACGTGGATATTTAAGCTCACTTATAACTTGAAAAAACACTGTGCAGTAAATTGCAGATGTTTTTTTGTAATTTTTGACTGTGCATACACATGCACACACAAAACAAACACAGAGCAACATCAGAATTTGCACATTCACATTTTATTTATTTTTTTTTTTTTATTGATGGTCATGCTGTGGTTACTCAGTATTTACTCAGTACTTGAGTAATTATGTCACTGTGTACATTTTACTCTTACTCAAATAATTTTTGGGAGGATTACTTTTTACTTGAGTCAGATTATTGTCAAGTAACAGGACTCTTACTTGAGTACAATATTTGGAGACTCTACCTACCTCTGGAGCGGACATCCTCTATTGCTACTCTTGCGTTTAAGCAACATCTTTGCTCATCAGATCAGCCCTTGTCGTATTTGTTGCACTGATCTTTTGTGTTTTCGCGTTGAGGTGCTGCGGGTCGTGGCCCTGGTTGTGGTCCCAGCGGCACCGAGAAGCACACGTAACATCAGTAACAAGAGTTGATCCGCTAGTACATTTTGTGTTAATTAAGAAACGTACCTACAATTATCTAATTAGTTTACGGATGTTAATGTAAAATGTATTGAGCAGCGGAGCGATATTAGGGATTATGTCACAACACAGAATGAACTAACTTCAAATTCAGAAATGGCCAATAAAAACGGAAAAATATTGTACTTAATATTTTCCTGGAGGATTCATTTGGGATTAGCCTTTGAAGTTGGTAATAATGAAATATGAAGTGAAACGGACAATGATTTTAGTCAATACTTTTCTAGAATGAGAGTGCTTAAAGAGGAGAGTGCTATTCATGTGGCACAGCTTGAAGCAGGCATCAGGTGTAGGTGGAGATGGGCCTAGCTCAAATTTGAGGCCAAAACATAAAAGCAAAGAAATTACTCAAATTTAATTTTAATCTTAAATTTGTACATCAACATGTACATGAGCATTGTAAATAAGTTTTTTTGTGTGAAGAATTTTATTTTTATTATTATTATTTTTGGCTTTATTGTACATTTCAGAGTCTTCCAGATTGCTTAATTTATGTTAAAATAAAAATAAAATTCTCCGCGGGGGCCCGGGGGATCCCCCCAGACTTCCCCTACAATGTTTTTTTTAATGCCTTTGGTGTTTGCATGTCTGTAGTTCATAATGTATTCAATCACAGTCAAGTCTCTCCTGAAGTGGTAATTAGTTGTCACCATAGCATATATGATTGAGTAGCAATAAATAAAGTGTTTCATATGTTAATGGTACACTGAGTCTTGATGACAACTTCTTCTTGAAATAAAGGGATACAGGACAGAGGTGCCCAGTGGACAATGAAATGCTGTTAGAAGACCAACTGTTTCCTGATAACTTTGCCAAAAGGGAGATTCTTTCACTCACTGTCCGCTGTCCAAATGCTGGCTGTACTGACAAAATGGAGCTCCGACATTTAGAGGTGAGAATATATGCAATAAACCCTATTTAAGGAAGCCTGTATAAAATAGCAATCTGGCTGACGTAAATTTGTGTGTACTGTATGGACCATTAAGAAATTGGTCTTTTCCATGATTGCCACAGCAGATGACTAAAGAAAAGGAGGCACTGGTTCACTCTTTCATGTCTGGACTAGGACTGGGGAAAACGAATCAAATAACGCGGCTAAGTCGACTTAAAAAATAGGTTGACGCTAGGCCTGTCATGATATTTACTATATCGACTTATCGTTCGATAAATAAAATGGACATGATAGTTTTTCCGGAGTCGGTAAACTGTCATTGTTGTGGTGAGCCGGTGCGCGGATCACACGGTGAACCGACAGAGTTGGACGCCTGTGTCATTAGCCACTAAGTGGGCTCACAGATGGGCTGTTACTTCCGGCAAAATATTTCTGCCACCGCAAGTACTTTAAGGGCCCTCAGTCGTCATGGTGTCAGGGTTAGATTTTTGTAAACACTATCTCCCAGTCAATGCAATAGCATGCTCCCGAAGTAAAATAAAACAGTTCAAGTTTCAGCGATCAAAAAGCACTACTTTCGATCATTGACGTGTGTGTTTGTCTTTTTTATTTTTTTTAACGTGCCTTCTATATTATTATTCTGTGTTAACGGCAGCCACACGGCACCGCTGAGCGAATCTTAGACCGGGCAAAATGAAGAGCAACAAGGATAACTTTTCCCATTGTGTAAACATTATGCCAATGAAAAATATTGCGACACATTGCCTCTTCTATTTTGGAGGTTGTTGATGATCATAGGGTGAGTTGGAGCCAGTCAGTCACAAAGAGTCGACCCACACTAAGAAGTCACGTAGTATGACATAACTCCTTTCAACTATGCATCTCCATGCTTTTCCGGGTGTACATAAGTTTTCACGCAATGTTGCACAAGATGGACACATAGGATTGCTATGGTCTCAGGGCGAGTTAAATAAAACAGTGACTCTTGTGTGGTTGCTGGCTTCCCCTAAATGATCAGTTTTCATTTTATGTTCCTCTGTAAGATATTTCTTAGCCTTACACAAACAAAGCGCGAAACTCTCTTTTAAATACAGATTACGAGTTCAGAATGTGGAGTGTGCAAAAGCACAGCAACGACAAGCCCGGCCGGCTGCCGTCTTGCTCGCTGTCCCTCTTCAAGTACCTGGCCTCACAGATAAAAAATGGCTTGCTACTTGAAATCACCACGAAAAAAACAAGATAATGTTGTACGTAGTTTTCTCGAAGATGTTAGTAAAATGTCAATGATTGTGTTGTCTTTTGTAGTTTTGACCAAAGAATAAGTGGGCTCTAGTGAGCTAACATTAATAGCTATGCTAGCTACGCATGAGACGATCGGTCCATAATGAACTCCGGTATTGAGATGGATGAATATGCTTTGCGATGCAACTTTTTGAAATTTTCTGTGCGCCATAAGGGAATTGTAAATAATGCAGTAATTTAGCATAGAGATCTACGGACGGGAAGAGGCGGGGCGGGATCAGTCCTTAAAACATATTAGATGTCCATAAAATATATTTGATTGACAGGTGAAGGGCTCGTCTTCAGCGGACCAACCACACTCTTCTAGCTTGATGGCGGGCCTAATTTTTCATGATTTCATAGGCATGAAAAACTAAAACCCGGGGGTGCTGGAGCCTATCCCAGCTATCTTTGGGCGAGAGGCGGGGTACACCCTGAACTGGTCGCCAGCCGATCGCAGGGCCCGTGACCCAAGTGAGGATATGCGGTATGGAAAATGAATGAATGAATGAAAAAACAAAAACGATATCATTTATCGTGATAGTTTTTGGGAAAATATATCGTTTTAAAAAATTGTTATCGTGAAAGGCCAAGTTGACGCAGAATTTCTGCCGCGAAACTCCGCCAGGACCAATGTTTCAGACAAACATTTATTGCAGGTGCACACAGTGTTGGGGCACTGATAAACTTTGCCAAACACAACAGAGGAGCATTTTAAAGACACTATTAGATTTGTAATCTACATAAAACAATGTATGAGTGAGCTGAATGGTAGTTAGTTGGCTTTTTTTTTTGCACCTAAGATGGTACACGCTAGTGAGCTAATGCTAATTGCAAATGCTAACAATTTAGCCAAGGATGATTTTTGTTGTTTCGCCTGATGCAGTTTAAAAATAGTTGTAAAAAATATATATACATATTTATATTTCATAGGCGGTTTGCACGGTGGGCGACTGGTTAGAGCGTCTGCCTCACAGTTCTGAGAACCGGGGTTCAATCTCCGGCCCCGCCTGTGTGGAGCTTGCATGTTCTCCCCGTGCCTGCGTGGGTTTTCTCCGGGCACTCCGGTTTCCTCCCACATCCCCAAAACATGCATGCTAGGTTAATTGACAACTCTAAATTGCCCGTAGGTGTGCATGTGAGTGCGAATGGTTGTTTGTTTGTATGTGCCCTGCGATTGGCTGGCAACCAGTCCAGGGTGTAGCCCGCGTCCTGCCCGATGATAGCTGGGATAGGCTCCAGCACGCCCGCGACCCGAGTGAGGAGAAGCGGCTCAGAAAATGGATGGATGGATGGATATATATTTCAGAATCATCTTTATTTGCGAAGTATGTCAAAAACATACAAGGAATTTGTCTCCGGAAGTTGGAGCTGCTCTAATACAACAGTCAATTAACAGATAATACTTTTGAGACATAAAGACAAAAAACACAGTCACTGAGCAACAAAGGGTTAGCAGTAATGTGGTAATGCCGGTACAATTTTTAGTCCTCTAGCAATTAGAGCAGTTTGAAATGACTAATAGAACAATAGTCCAGTGCAATGACCATTGTGCAAAGGGCACAGAGACTTCAAGAAATTGATGCAGTTTAAAATGACTAGTAGTGCGATAATCTGGGACAATGTCGATTGTGGAAATGTTGCAGATGTTACTCAGGCACATGAGTGGCAAGTATGGGTTTACAACAGTTATGGAAATAGTGCAGCGTGGCGAGACTACTACAGTGAGTGCATGTGTAATGTGTAATTCGCCCGACAGAGATGTGACAACAAACTTAAGACAAAATTGGCAGGATGTTGCAATGGGATTGTAAATTAACTGTTTAAGAAGTTAATGGCAAGAGGGAAGAAGCTGTTGGAATGTCTGCTTGTTTTAGTTTGCATTGTTCGATAGCGCCTACCTGAGGGAAGGAACTGGAAGAGCTGGTGACCAGGATGTGGAGGGTCCAAGAGGAATTTGCATGTTCTTGTCTTAGTTCTGGCAGTGTGTATGTCCTCAAAGGTGGGTAGATGGATACCAACAGTCTTTTCAGCAGTTTTGATTGTCCGTTGCAGTCAGTTTGCCCTTTTTTGTAGCAGCACCAAACCAGACTGTGATGGAAGAACACAGGACTGATTCGATGACTGCTGTGTAGAACTGCCTCAACAGCTCCTGTGGCAGGCCGTGCTTCCTCAGAAGCCGCAGGAAGTACATCCTCTGCTGGGCTTTTTTGAGAATGGAGTTGATCTTGATCACCCGCTTCAGGTCCTGAGAGACTATAAGTCATCTGCAAACTTCAGGAGTTTGACAACCGGGTGTGTTGATGTGCAGTCATTCGTGTAGAGAGAGAAGAACAGCGAGAGAGAATACAACGTTGGGGCGCCCCGGTGCTGGTGGTGCGTGTAGATGAGGTGGTGTCCCCTAGCCTCACCTGCTGTGTCCTGCTTGTCAAGAAACTGTAAATCCACTGGGAGATGGCAGGCGAGACACTGAGCTGGAGAAGTTTGGTGGAGAGAAGTTCAGGGATGATGGTGTTGAACGCAGAGCTGAAGTCCACGAACAGGATCCTCGCGTAGATCCCCGCGCCGTCGAGGTGTTCTCGGATGAAGTGCCGCCCCATGTTGACTGCATCATCCGCAGACCTGTTTGCTCGGTAGGCAAACTGCAGGGGGTTGAGCAGGGGACATGTGACGCTCTTGAGGTGGTCCATCACGAGGTGTTCAAAGGACTTCATGACCACAGATGTCAGGGCGACAGGCCTGTAGTCATTCAGACCAGAGATTGCAGGTTTCTTGAGGACTGGGATGATGGTGGAGCGTTTGAAACAAGTTGGTACCTCGCACAGTTACAGAGATCTATTGAAGATCTGTGTGAAGACTGGAGCGAGCTGGTCTGCGCAGACTTTGTGGCAGGCCTGCTGCTTTGTTGATCTTTTGTTGTTTGAAGATGCGTCTCACCCCACAATAGTGGTGACGATTGTGCAAATGGCGCAGAGGCTTCAAGAAATTATGCAGTTGAAAGTGACTAGTAGTGCGATAATCTGGGACAATGTCAATTGCGCAAATGGTGCAGATACTTGTCAAGCAAATTAGTGGCCAGTATTGGTCAACAACAGATATGCAAGTAGTGCAGAGTGGCAAGACTACTACAATGAGTGCACGAATAATGTGTAATTGGCCCGACAGAGGTGTGACTACAATCTCAAGTCAAAATTAGCAGCATGTCTGCTAGTTCTTGTTAGCATTGTTTGATAGCGCCTACCTGAGGGAAGGAACAGGAGGTGGTGGCTAGGATGTGGAGGGTCCAAGAGGATTTTGCATGCTCTTGTCTTAGGTTATGGCTGCGTGCAAGTCCTCAAGGGTAGATAGTGGGGTTCCGACAATTTTTTCAGTAGTTTTGATTCTCCGTTGCAGTCGGAGGTTGTCCTTTTTTGTGGCAGCACCAAACCAGACTGTGACGGATGAACACAGGACTGATTCGATAACTGCTGTGTAGAACTGCCTCAACAGCTCCAGTCGCAGGCCGTTCTTCCTCAGAAGCCGCAGGAAGTACATCCTCTACTGGGCCTTTTTGAGGATTGAGTTGATGTTGGTCTCCCACTTCACTCCTGAGAGACTGTAATTCCCACGAATTACAGAAATTTGGGCAGTGTGGCACAGAGGGTAAGAATACACCTTGCAACCGGAGGGTCGTCGGTTTGTATCCCCGCCCGAGCGCATGTTATCGTTGTGTCCCTGGGCAAGACACTTAAACCACATTGCTTACGAATGAAGGTGGTTGAATGTTCGGTGGTGGTTGGGGGGGCCATAGGCGCAGAATCATAGCCACACTTCTGTCAGACTGCCCCAGGGCAGCTGTGGCTACACAAGTAGCTTACCACACGACAAGGGTGTGGCTTAGGAGTGAATGAATAATGTGTGAAATTGTAAATCGTCTTTGAGTGTCTAGAAAAGCGCTATATAAGTGTAGTGCATTATTGTTATTATTATTGGGTGGGGGGGGGGGATTACTCGAGTACTCGACGAAATATCAATAGGATAATCAATTCTCAAAAGATTCGATCGTGACACCCCTAGTCTGGACCCATCCCTTTACAAGTTCTGTTGTTAATGAATTGCGTTGCTAGTTAGGGACCATGAAGGCAAATGCATTGGATTCATGTTGTGCTCATTTATTCCATCAAACTATTCAGTCATGCCCTCTGGATCAGTGAGCATTGCTATCTTGTTTATTATTAGGATTACATAAAATAATCTTAGAGTAGTATAGCGTAACAACAAGTCAGTCAATCAAATTGACGATCCATCCTGATAAGCGAAGACTCAATTTTTAATCACCCGCTCTGCTGCCCTTGCTGTCCCCCTCCAAACCAAGTTATACAGCAGTGGCGGTCAGGAGGCTCTCCATGGTGAAGTTGCTGAGCAGGTGTTGAGGGAAATGGGCCTGATGTAGCCTCCTGAGGAAGTACCTGATGAGAGATGTTTATGGACCATCATCTACTTCTTCCCGGCTTTATTAAGGTCCAGGTGGTTTGTGTCACACTTTGTGTCACCTCAGATGCCAGACCTTCTCCCTATGGGCTGCAGTCCTACAATGGCGGTGTCGTCAATTTGAAGATGGTGTTGCTTCAGGTGAATGGGGTCACTTGGGTCAAGAGGGAGTACAAGAGGGGACTGAGGACAAACTCCTGCAGTGTTCCAGTGTTAAGATTGCGAGTAGAGAAGTGCTCTCCCATCCAGCCGTTCTTTGGGTTGTCGCTGAGGAAGTCCACTACAGTATCAAAGTGCATGCTGTGGCCCAGATTGTTCAGCTTCTGAACCAGTTCATAGGGTGCAACTTTATTAAATGTGGAGCTGACTTCCAAATGGGATCCTCTCTCATTTTACTGTGGTCGAAGTGTGTTGACAGCTGTTCAAATGCCATCCCCTGTTGACCTGTTTGCCATGTATATGCAAACTGGTGTGGACCAAGGCCAACAGGAGTCAACCTCAATGTGAGTCACAGTGAGTAGCACTTTGGCACCATCTTATGGCATCTTGGTACCAAGGAACTATGTTGAATTAAGGAGAGGAGATTTATTTTACAGGCCTTGTGTAATAGAAAAGTATTGGTTTGGTGCTTGTGGTGGAGGAGCTAAGTTTAGCGAAGGAGGCCCCCAGCTTGTACAGGCGCACTCGGAGTGCTTTTTTTCTTCTTTCCAAAATCCAAAAGTTATTGTTTGTTCAAAATCCAATTTATTTTTAAGGGTAATGTTGTAAGATGAGTGAAAATGTATTTGGAGGGGACCAAAACCCAATATGTCAAAACTTAGTGTTATATTTTAATGTGCATATATCTTCTTTATCAGCTACTGTTTCAATCTATGAAGTATTTATTTAAAAAAAAAATGTTTCAAAACATCCCATCTACTCACTTGCGGGGGCTGCCATTTTTAGGTCTTTTCACTCTTGCAAGAGTGCAAATGTGTGAGAATGTTACGTATGTTCATCAATTCCTACCCGCTTTATTTACTAAAACCATAGTTGGTAAATATTCAGCAACTACAAGCTACATATTGGATTTCATTATATGTACAAAAGCTAAATAATAAACCATGATGGTAAATGTCATCATCTAGATGATTACCGATGATGATGAGCCGATCTGGATTTCTTTTACTCTTCGCTGCACTTCCTCTGATGGCGGCTGCATATTTCCATTTCAGGCATGATGTACACAGGATCGAATGATTAAATCAATCACTCTCAACAATCTCTCAGCCGATACAATTCAATAGTTCGCTGTATTGGCAGCCAAAGAACTACAGTATTTGTGATTCGACATCACTTGCGGTCTGCAGCGGAAGACGATTTCTCCCAACATGGCGCCACCCTTACGTTGATTAATTATTCTGTGTAATTCTTATTCCACTAATGCAATATCAATCATAGTACCATGCCACATGCAATGTATTGTTTTAAAAATGTTGGGGTTCAGTTCCTGATTGGCTGGCAACCAGTTCAGGGTGTACCCCGCCTCCTGCCCGATGATGGCTGGGATTGGCTCCAGCACTCCGCGACCCTTGAGGATAAGCGGCTCAGAAAATGGATGGATGGATGGATGGGTTCAGTTCACCTTTAACTGTTTTGGGATCAACCCTGGAGAGGATAAGTGGTACATGGAATTGGATGGATAGATGTTTTAGGATAGGAGCATAGTTTGTGAAATATTTATGGTTGTATCTGTTAATATAGGCAATTACAAACCTTTTTATGGTGGGGCATCAATTACTCTCGGTTCTTCATTATTCCTGGCAAGGCTCGGTCCCTACCCCCTAAAACGGTGCGGGATTATTATAAACACCTGCACCCATCTCGTTTTTTTTATTGTTTTCCTTCCAGAATCATTTGGCACAGTGTCCATTTGCAACCATGCCCTGCCCCCAGTGCCAGCAGTCAGTGAGAAAAATCTACTTGGAGGAACACAAAACCATAGAGTGTCGAAGAAGACCGATGTCCTGCCCAGATTGTGTTGCAAGCTTTGTGTATGAGGAGAAGGAGGTAGATTTTTCTTACTAGTTCTTTGAATGAAGTTCCCACAGCAAGATTTTTTTTAAATTACATAATTTTTTAAATTACATAATGAGTGTTCGTTCCCTTTGAATTTTTCTTTCTCTTGAAGCTTCATGAGCAGCAGTGTCCCTTTGCTACCATCATGTGCCAGTACTGTGGGCTGGATCTCATCAGAGACCAGGTACGTTAATACCAGATGAGTAGTGCATGTTTGAGCCCCAATTGTCATGCATTTTAGTTCACTGATATGACATCTAATAGATTGACTTAATTGGATTACCGTAATTTCTTGTGTAGAATACACTCTCTCTGGTGCAAGATGATAGAAAATAGTTTAGACACAACAGCAACATGCAGGTGAATTTGCACATTATAAACAAGAAATTATGGTATGGTTACTTTAAATTAAATTAAGGATGAGGTTTATTAAACACACTTCTCATCTAAGTTAATTTATCTTGTATCATCCACCCTCAGTGGTCCCCAGTCTCCTAAGGTGTGCTCCAGGGTTCTGTCCCGGGGCACCTCCTCTTCATAGTATATCTCATACCCATTGGCAATATCTTCCGCACATACATCATCCATTTTCACTGCTAAGCAGATGACAGATAGCTTTATCTTTTCTGCAAACCTAACTCTTCTCTCCCTACTTCTCACTTTACGGAGTGTCTCAAAAAAGTAATCTTGTTTTAATTCAAACTTTTTAGCTCAACAGCTACACAACCGAATTCTTCCTCATTGGGTCCAAATCCACACATTTGACCCATTCCCATACACAACTCCACCATTTTCCCCACTGCCCAGTTTAAGAGTCTGAGTGTCATGCTGGACAGCATCCGATCAGTTCAAACCCACACAAATAAGATCACATGGTTTGCATATGCATACTTACTTCTCTGTAATATTAATCGCCTTTCCCTGTGCCTCACTCTCCATTCCACTGTCATGCCTGTTCATGAAAACGTTTCCACATTGATTACTGCAATTCCCTTCTTTTTGGTCTCTGTCACAAATCCCTCAATAAACACCAACTGGTCCAGAGTTCAGCTGCATTAAAAAAAAAAAACTTAATTCCACCACATCACCCCAGTTTTACACCAGCTCCACTGGCTACCAGTTAAATTTAGAATGTACTTCAAAATTGTCCTCACTTTCCAGGCCATTCATAACCTCACCCCGCCATACCTGCAGACATTCTACAGATTGCCACCTTATCTAGCTGGACACTGTCCCGCCTGCCCGCCTCATCACTGAGGAGCAGAGCATTCAGTTGCTCTGCTCCCTTCCTCTGGAACTCATTACCATCTGACCTGCACAACACGTACCCATTTCTCTTTCCAAATCCAAACACAAAACACGTCTGTTCAGAATGTCATACTCCTCCTAGTATTGCTTTTATGTTGAAGCTCTGTGGTTAATTTTTTGCCTTGATCTTTCTATTTGATTGTTACAGATGGACTCTCATTGTGATACAGATTGCCCTAAAGCCCCTATTGCCTGTACCTTTAGCACTTTTGGATGTAAGGAGAGGGTATGTGATACAATGTAAAGTGTCTGAAGTCGCAAGTATTGGAAAATCACTTGAAATGACTTAAAACACAAATTTTTGTCAAATTGTTTGCCTTTATAGATGCAACGACACAACCTGGCTCAGCATATGCAGGAGTTCACACAGATGCACATGCGCTACATGGCAGAGTTTGTGCGCTGCCTTAGCCTTAACGGCACCACACCAAAGTCACTTTGGGCTCTTGGACCTTCTGTTTCATCTGAGGATCAAGGAGCAGCATCTGCATCATGTAGAGGAATTGCAAGCTATGGCCCATGTCAGCCAAGCGAAGAAATGCAGAGGATACGGGATATGGATGGACGATTAGTAAAACAGGATCACCAGCTCCGTGAGCTTATCATCTTAGAAGATACTCGGGTACGTTTCTTTCAGCCTCAGAGCATGCCTATTTCCCTGAAATTGGCAGTGAAAGACTTCAAAAGGATGAGTTTTAATGCAAGTCTTTCACAGACAAGCAACCTAATGAGTTAGTGAGTTTGAAAAATGTACCTGTCATGAAGCACGCTGAAGGTATGGTAAAGCATGTGGTAGGTGCATCTGCCTCACCGTCGGTTTACGCGTGTGGTATGCACTGTTGTGCCTGAACGAGTTCAATGAACGAAGGTCCATGAACTAGTTCATATTTTGAGTGAACGTAAACTGAATTTAGTTCATTTCTGCCTGATGAACATTATTGAGAACGTGCTCATTCTGGCGTCAAAGAACGGTTTTCAAACGAAAGTTCCTTTTCATTCAAGAGTGCTAGGTTTTGCTTGGGATGTCCAGGACAAAACCCGTCTGAACACACTATATACGAGCCTTCATATGTTAGGGATTAACGCCGTATTTGGCAACCACCATTTATGTTTACATACGGCAGGCACATCCCAGCAGCCTGTGTGTGCAAGGTGTATTCAGGCACACTACGTAAATGGGAGAGAATATGTTCTTTGGTTGTTTTGTAATACAGTACGTCATTGTAAATATTTATAACTACAAAATCTATATGTATCAGAATGCTTTAGTTAAAACACTACGATCATACTGTCATAATATGGAATTTATTTTGTTTTGTAATAAGAATAGATAATAAATATTTTGTCAATATAATCAGCCAGAGACCATCGTTCCTGTCATACAGTGTTGTTTTTGTTTGCACATTAAGGACAAAAATCCTGGTTTTGTTTTAATTCCTCATTTAAAAAATACTGTTCAACCAACGGGGTTTTTTTCTTATGATTTTGAGATTATAGGGTGAAAGCAGCAGCTGGTTACTAGTGTGGACTGAATGGTTGACAACAATGAGGAAATGAAAGGCCATTATTTTGAGGGTAATAGCCCATCACCGACATTGAAAAAAGAACGATTAACCAGTTCAATTTTGAAACGGTGAACTTAGTTAAAAATGTTGAATTCTGAAGTGAACTAGTTCATTTTTGGAACAGTGAACTGAAATTTATAGGAAATGAACATTCCCAACACTCGTGGTATGTAGAGTGTGCATGCCCTGCCCATGCATGCATCTTAGGATAGGTATGTAATTGAAGACTTTAAATTGCCCATAGGTGCGAGTGTAAATGATTGTCGGTATGTGTCCTGCGGTTAACTAAAGACCAGTTAAAGATATACCTTTCCTCTCACACAGATTCAGGTGTTATAGGATCTAGTTCACCCACCACACTGAACTCATGTCAATAGTTGCTATCTCATGATTGCTGTTTCCTTTCTACAGGTAGGGCAGCTTGCACAGCTCCAAAAAAGAGTAGCTGTTCTAGAGGAGACTGTGAAGGAATTGGAGGCACAACAATGTCATGGTATCTTCATCTGGCGTCTCAGAGGTTTCTCAGCCCACCTCCGGAACCAAGAAGCCGGCCTCCCGGTGGTTGAGCACAGCCCAGGGTTTTACACGGGCCGACCGGGCTACAAACTGTGCCTCCGCATACACCTGCAGACCCCCAATGCCCCACGCTGTTCCAACTACATCTCCCTCTTTGTCCACACCATGCAGGGAGCTTTTGATGGACACCTGAGCTGGCCTTTCCAGGGCACTATCCGTCTCGCCATTCTAGACCAGGGCCCTGATGCGCAACATCATATGGAGGTGATGGAGACTAAGCCAGACCTTCAAGCCTTCAAGAAACCTACCATTCAGCGTAACCCCAAAGGTTTTGGTTATGTGACTTTCCTGCACTTGCATCAGCTGAGTCAGCGAGCTTTTGTCAAGGATGACACCCTCCTCATCCGCTGTGAGGTAACACCACGTTTTGACATGTTCCAACGTGAGGGACCCACAGTGCAGCCAAGAGGCCCTGAGGCCTCCCGGGACTAATTTATATGGCATGTCATGCATGTTTCCCAGACTGTGTTGAATGTTCAAATGTGCTGGTATTTTCTCAACAGATTTCAAATGTCTTTGTATGATTCTTTGATGCAGTTTTATTTTAATCAGGCCTAGGGTTGGGTATTAAGAATTGAGAACCGATTGGAACCGGGACTAACATTCCGCTTCCCCCAGAATCGTTCAAATAAAAAAATTGCGGTTCCCAGTTTCGATGCCTACAGTCCGCCGACCCCGAAGAAGAAAGTGGCGAAAACCAACGAAGAACGTGAACGAAGAGATGCTTGTGCCCAACAGCAGCGGCGAACAAAAGTGTGTCATAACTATGTTAAAATAAATGACCAGTCACCTCAGTGCAACACTTGGATTAAGATTATATTGTGCAAAAGAGGCTTTCACAATGTGTAGAAGTCTGATGCGCTCCCTCCCGCTCCGAACCTCAGCCAACAAAGCACGGAACTTCAGTCAAGTCAATTGGGTGAGTGTGAAACAATAAAATATGTCTATGCCAATATTAACAAGTTAAACGGTCGGTTGCGCTCTTCCACTGATAGTTTTTAGCATTTATTTTAGTCTTCAAATAAACGGAGGAGCTCATGACAGACTCAAAAATAAAATATAAATTACTTTACCATACTGGAAATAGGCAGCACGGTGGACGACTGGTTAGAGCGTTAGAGTGCGAATGGTTGTTTGTTTGTATGAGCCCTGCTATTGGCTGGCAACCAGTTCAGGGTGTACCCCGTCTCCTGCCCTATGATAGCTGGGACAGGCTCCAGCGCTCCCGCGACCCTAGTGAGGAGAAGCGGCTCAGAAAATGGATGGGTACTGGAGATAAAGTAGAAACAGTCACATTACAAGCTTAACATTGAGCTATAACTTCACCAAAGGTCAAAGTAGCAACTTTACATCACAATGAATTGGGACAAAAGTCACAAAAACGTTGTCTCACAGTATCACAAACACTAATCTTGTGTCTCATTGTTGGGTAGGTAAAGGAATCAACGTTTTGCAGAGCATTTGGTTCCATTCATTAGTCTTTTAATTGGATCTTGTTTTACTTTAATTTTTACTGGTGTTTTGTGACCTTATTTTTCTTGCCAAAGTGCAGAGTTCTGGTGCTTACCCTTCAAAATAAAAGGCCACATGCTTAAAACAGGAAGTCAAGTTAAAACTTGCAAATATAAACCATTTTATGTGTTAAAACAGTCACAAATACATATTTTGACAATGCTATATTTAACTTTTAGCTGAAACATTAATGAATATTAAGTCAATTGGGTTACTTCCCCACACATTGCCTTTGGGTTCATAGGTTTGATATTGATACTGGTTATAAAGAACCCCGAGTCAAATGTTCATTTTAGTTTATGCTGCGGGCTGATAAGAAAATGAACACCCTTTATTTAAACCATGCAAATATTTTTTGACCCCGCCCCCTAAAAGAATCGTAATCGAGAATTGTTTGGAACTGGAATCGGTACCTGCATCGCTCAAATTCAAACAATGCCCAACCCAAATCAGGTCAGAAATATTCTGCGTAAGCACATCTTTTAACAAGCAAGTATGTGCATGTCGATTTTCTCCCAACAAATAGACTGTTACTTCGAGCGCTGTTTTATTGTTGTTGTTACTTTTTTTAATTATTCTTATTATTATTATGACCAGCACGTGCAGAAAAACAATGTATATAAGCCATTACCAAGCCCTTTTATTTGTGCATTGAATAACAGTTCACACTGGCACTGGATGAACACAAATGGAAGCATGAAAAATAATTGATTATTGACTGAAATAATTATTTTAACTTTTTTTTTTTTTTTTTTTTTTTTTTTTTTTTAGGTTTGTCCAAGTTAATACCAATATTGTTTGTGATTTAACTGCACAGGATTTATATCTTAAAAATGTGCCTTTACATTTATTGAGTTATTCTCCTGCATCATTAGACTATTCTATTCAGGTTATGAATGAAAAATAACTTATTAACCAATGATGATATGTCTGATGTGTTTGAGAACATTTTAACTAATCATTGAAATGTGATAACTTGAAATAAAGGTTTCTATCTGTAGCGATGCATGGTACTTTGATGCAAAGATTCCTGTGACTTAAAACTAGCACTTAAAACTGGTATATATTAACACATATGATTAATCACACAACAATTTATTTGGACCGGACACTCCTTTACCTTCGCCATGGATTGATATCTGACAGGCGGCGCAGGTTGCGATTAGGTTAGTATTCAGGTCAATACTTACGCCAGTGCTAAGATGAGTCACCCACTCTCGGTAAAACAAAAGTAATTTGCACGTATTGCAGTGCTGAATTTTCTTTTCATCGAAGCACATGAAGTTTGAATTACCATCTCAAAGCAAAACACTATTTTGAGGCAGCCGTGAGCAAGAACGCTACTACATCAGCAACATGTGCAGGACGACAAACAATGCTGGAGGTTTGTACCCGTGGCAATGTTCTCAGGATAAATTAAGCAACACTTTTGCAAAATGGATAGCCACATCATGTAGACTATTTACCATCATTGAAGACCAGGGGCTGCCAAATATTATGTATACTGCCACAGGTGACCCATCATACAAACTACCTTGGAGGGGGACAATTACAACAAGGATAAACAAACTCCACTACACAAATAAGACCACAAAAGGTACAAGTGCTTGCTGATGCTGAATTTATTTCGATTACCGGGGGCTATTGGACTTCCTGTGAATCATCACAATTATATTGGGGTAACTGCTCATGTAATCGATGACAAATGTTTGTGGATGTGTTCTGCAGTGTTGGAAAACTTCATTTTCTATGCGAAGTAGTTCACAGTTCAGTTCACCATTCCAAAAGGGAACTAGTTAAGTTGGTAGTTCATAATTCAAAATTTTTAAGTAAGCTAACCATTCCAAAAGTGAACTAATTCATAGTTCTTCCCCACCAATATGTTGCTGGTGGATTATTACCCTAAAAATACTTTTCCATTGATGCTATACATTCAGTCCTCCAGGTGCAGCTTTCATCTTACAATCTCAAAAACATGTTGCCTATATGATCTTTTTAAAAAATGAGGAACTAAAACAAAAAGAGGACTTTTGTCCTTAATGTGCAAACAAAAACATGCAATACAATATGACAGGAATGATGGTGAAAGGACATTAAACTTTGCATTCCTCGCAGCGGTGGCTGACTATCATAACAAAACATTTTTATTTTAGCGAACATGAACTGAGATTAGAAAACCGTTCACAGGCGCCAGAATGAGCGCGTTCTCAATTACGTTCATCAGGCAGAAATGAACAAAGTTCCGTTCACGTTTACCCAAAATATGAACTAGTTCATGAACTTTTGAACTTGATACTAGTGTTTAGTACCTTACCCATTGGTGTTCATCAGCACTTTGTTTGCAAAATCATTGCAGAATTGTTCAAAATGTCAACTTAGTTCTACGAGGCTGTTAGCAATCCATCCAACCATTTTCTATACCGCCTATCCTGTTCAGGGTCACAGAGAGCAGTAGCCTATCCCAGCTGACTGGAATAGTTGCCAGTCAGTCGCAGGGCAGGCTGTTACGACATTTTGAGTAAATACATTGCACACATGCAAGTAAAACATTTAAAACATGTTATTGTATGACATTTTGACAATTTTTAAAATATATTTATATGGGGTAGTTTTACACACACACCGTGATTGCTATCAGTGGACCATGGATTTATGGATGAACAAAATAAAAAATGGTACTACAAATATTCTCAGTTTCTATCTCTCTATCTATCCATCTATCTATATAGTGAAGAATATGAATGAATTTATGAGTTAACATCGAATGCACTTGGCAGACCCTTTCGGACCCATTTGTTTTATCATGACCTTAGTTTACCTTCCTCTACGACAGGCAGGCATCTCAGGTGACAATATTATGATTTAACACTTTACTACACAAATGAGTAATTTCAAACAAAGTCAGTATCAATTTGTCACTTATAGTATACTTATAGTACATCATCTTCAAGAATATAGAAAAATATGGTCATAATTTCTTATCATCACTACTTACTATTAGGCTATTGGTTTATTTTCTTGATTTGTCATTGTAACCTTTTGCTCATTTGGTTTCTTTCTTCAGTTGACTTTGATGGGCATCATTGCTCCCCTTGCAGCCTGCCAAAGACAATGCCATTTTGTGGCCCATTAATTCACATAAAATGCTACATTGAGTATGTGTAGTGGTATAATCAGTTTTACAGATTGTAATTTTGATTGCCACTTGATTTACTTGGTGCAGTTGGAGCCTCTTTCCCACATTTTAGTGTGCTCAGAGCAAAGCATTCTGCCATCCAGGACAACACCTCGCCACAGTATCTAACCTAGACACAAATCCAAATGATGTGGGTAGGTACCACTCTCTGACAGGTTACATACAAAATAGATTTTTATATGAGATAAGAATACTGTAAATATGTATGTCAAACGGAAGCTACTGAGTTGTTTGGGCATACTTGAGCCTCCATGGATGCCAGTCGTTTGTCTTGGTCCTTAACCCCACTGATAATCCTGAGCATATTCTCAACCCTAGACAGCAAATAAACAAACCCAAATAATTAATATGTATGTACAGTATGGTATACATACACACACACAGGGCCGACCCACGTCAATGTGGTGCCCTAGGTGAGATTTCATATGGTGCCCCCCTCCATCAACGATTTACATACGCTTACAAAAAAGTTGAATAGCAATAGTTTTTAACATTGCCTTTAATTTATAACATGCCACACAATTCAAAATATAAAATGGAACATTTTCTTCATGTCATGACTGTATTGTCACTGCCAAACAAATCTTGTGAGTAACTTGCTGTTGCGACACCTAATGCGACAAAGCAAAAGTAGCAACATCTTGACCTCTCTTTCTCCCATTTTGCCTCTTTTTTTTTTTTCTTCCCTGTGGTCTGGACAGTTTTGGTTGTTTTGACGTTTCAAGAGTTCTCTGGGGTCACATCACTACCCCAACAGACAGCCAGCAGTACACCAATCAGCCAGAGGAGGAAGTATTTGCTAGGATCATTTGTAATAATAATTATTGGGCATTTCTTGAAATTTGAATCTATGTTGTTAAAAGTTAGTTGTCAAGTTATTGCAATTATGTGCAGTTTCCCCACTTGAAAGAGATTGATTGAGGGACGGCAGATTTCATCTCTACTTTACTCAACAACCAAGCAACATTTTCCTTTTGTCTCATTTTATATTAGCATTCAGTAGTTTGACAGTCCATCAAGAAGTTTCATTCCTTACCTTTGTCTCTAGCAATGAGGTGCTTTAAGTGCATTGGCATTCATTTATTCATTTTCCGTACCACTTATCCTCACTAGGATTGCGGGGGTGCTGGAGCCTATCCCAGCTGACTCTGGGCAAGAGCCGGGGTACACCCTGAACTGGTCGCCAGCCAATCGTACGACACATGTAAACAACCATTCACACTCACATTCACACCTACGGACAATTTAGAGTCCTCAATCAACCTACCACGCATGTTTTGGGGATGTGGGAGGAAACCGGAGTACCTGGAGAAAACCCACGCAAACGAGGCCGGATTTGAACCCGCAACCTCAGAACTGTGAGGCAGATGTACTAACCAGTCATCCGCCGTGCGTTGGCATCTGTATTCTCAGATTTATCCATTTTATAATTTTCTCCACAACAAATGAGGCTGTCACCGTTGTTTTAACTTTTTAGTTTAACATTAAATAATTAATGTATTTACATGTTCTTATTGCTCTTTAATATTGTAACGAACTGTTATGTGTGTTTATTGTGTGTTGCTGTTGGAGGGGGTTGTGAGAGCAAGAAGTGTTCTGTTGTGCTTAGTGCTGTTCATTCTGAGGGGCTTTGAATGCATCGTTCTGCACATTGTCGGGAAAACGGGAGAAAGAGCCTCGAGGTGAGCTGATTCCACAGTACTGTCCATAGTTCACCTTGCTCCTCTTCTTTTATTTAATTATTTATATTAATTTCATTCTCATTTTATTATAATTGTATTGAAGGAGAATTCCCCCCCCTCCACTGTAAATTAAAAACAATATAACAATTCACCCAATTTTTGGTGCCCCATTGAGGCCGCGGCACCCTTAGCATTTGCTAACCCTGCCCTATGGGCGGGCCGGCCTTGCACACATATACACACAGTATATATATATATATATATATATATATATATACATATACATATACATATCCATTTTCTGAGCCGCTTCTCCTCACTAGGGTCGCGGGCGTGCTGGAGTCTATCCCAGCTGTCATTGGGCAGGAGGCGGGGTACACCCTGAACTGGTTGCCAGCCAATCGCAGGGCACATACAAACAACCAACCATTCACACCTACGGGCAATTTAGAGTGTTCAATTAACGTGCATGTTTTGGGATGTGGGAGGAAACGCACGCAGGCACGGGGAGAACATGCAAACTCAACACTGGTGGGGCCGGGGATTGAACCCTGCTCCTCAGAACTGTGAGGCTGACGCTCTAACCAGTTGTCCACCGTGCCGCCTATATATATATATATATATATATATATATATATATATATATATATATATATATATATAAATATATATATATTTATATATATATATATATATATTATATATATATATATATATATTTATATATATATACATATATACACACACACACTGTACAATACAAATTTAGCTAACCCACTGGGCTCCTCAGAGAAGTCAGAAATGAACAAACCCTAACATTCAACTACTAAAAAATGTTTTCTCGCCAGGAATGCAAAGGAAATAACTATAAAATATTATTTTGGTTAAAGACTTCCACAAATGTATTAACCATTACAGAAACAAAAACCATGGTTTTGGTAAAAACAAACTCTGTTACTTTGGGGCACCTTTGCATAAACCTCTGGTAGTGATCTAGACAACTATACCTATACAGTTTAAGTACTGTAGTGTATATGGTACTTACGGTAGTGGTAGTGTGGCAATAGACACACTAGAGTCCATTAGAAGCTGAGAAGCAACACTTCTCCAACAAAGGAAATAAAATGGGAGCAATAGAAACTGTGCCATTTAAAGCCAACTGTGTTTTGACAGGTTACATTGGGTCTTCTAGTGGTTGGTGCAACTGTCACCATCCCCTATTCAACCCTGTGGTGAAAATCAACATAGGGTTGACCATTCCAATCGGATATAGTAGAAACATACCTAGCTATAGATGTCATGCAATTATAGTTACTTGGTCAGTTTACTTGGTCAGTAACAGGAAAAGAACACCTACTTTGATGATGTACTCCTGAGTCGCTCCTCGCTGCTCTCCCATTGTTGGCGCGCAAGTTTGGCCAGGTAGTTTTCTTTCTGTACAGTCTCCCATGTTATCAGCCTCTGGTCAAGCCCAGCTGGTAGCTCTCGCTCTAGTATAACACACAAGAAAGCTCAGCCTCAGTCTGAGTTTCAAACGAAATTAAAATTTTACGAATGATTTTTGAAATGATCGTACCAAGATGCTCCTGCTTGGACTCAGGCTGCTTGACGAGACTAAGGAGGAGCTGAGAGAGGTGGCTGATGATAATGAAAGGTGGAGCCAGGGCTGGGCGGCTGTGATACTCAACAATCAGGTTGTACCTTTGGAACTTCCAGAAAATGTCAGTGTTGCCCTGTACAACCTGGAATGTGTAGCTACACACCATAAAACAGAAACAGTTTATATTAGAAGTAACAACAAAACAAGGGCGTCTGCTTCCTAGAGTTGTTCTTGAAGCCACCTGCATACAAACATTCAGCAAAAAATGTCCACAATGTTTTTGAAGTTCTGACCTAAACATGGCAATAAGTAGGTTGAGCAGAAGAACATTGGTCACAAGAAGGAAGATGACCAGAAGGAGAATCACGAGCCAGTTGGCATAGACATTAGGACATGGTAGCCGTAGGCCCTTGATAATTTCCTCTGATTCATTGGTGCAATTCATTTCAGTCATCCGAGCAGCTGTATCATGAAAGAAACAAATTGACTTAATTGTAGCTTATTGAATCCAGGCCAACTCCAACTGCTTAAATGAAAAACACAAAATATGTCATATGACAGTTTAAAGCTAAAATGTTTCATTACGTCTCATCATCATGACTATTGATTCATCCTGCAGTCATTTACCATCTATTTCCTCTAAAGGAATCTGGCCAAAAATGTGCAGGTAGGGACGATACAAGGCTCTGCGAAACACCCAGTCGATCCGGTGGTCATTAGGGTGCAGAAGAGCCTGGGTAGCCACCCCGTATGCAATGAGCCACACACTCAGGAAGAAGAGGAAGAAAAAGACATCCTTCATCTGTAAAGAAAACCACTATAGGTAAGTCTTTCACTTCTTTTTTTATCATTCACAACATTAAGTAAGACGAATTGAATAAGTAAAAAAATAAACATTTAATAAATCATTTTATGGTTTCAGTGGTGAAACACTTGAATGTGTCACACTCAGAAATGGTCACTGATGGTGTAGCGCTACAGTACATTTGCCTGAATTTGATGCAGGCAGCTTGGGTTCAGTTCCCACTCCTGTGTGTATGTGAGATTGAATGGTTGTCTGTCTCAATATGTGCGCTGCGACTGCCTGGCGACCAGTCCAGGGTGCAGTCCACCTTCCGCCTGAAGTCAGCAGGGATAGGCTCCAGTTTCTCATTAGGGTACCCAGTATCCTATCCAGGCTGACATTGGGGAAGAGGCGAGAAGTGCCTTGGACTGGTCGCCAGTGAATCGCAGGGCATGCATTGACAAACAATCATACCAAATCACATTCACACCTATGGGCATTTTAGTCTTCAATTACCCTAACATTTCTTTTTTTTTTTTTTTGGTAATGTGGGAGCAATGCCAGAGTAACTGTAGAAAATCCACACGAGCACTGGTTGAACATGCAAACTCAACACAGGAAGGCCAGAGCCCAGCTTTGAACCCAGAAACTCAGAATTGTGGAGCAGAACGTTTGTGTTTGCCAGCTAAGTTTCTTCATACCAAAGTCTGCTTTTGTGCATAGAAAAGGGCCTGCCCCAAGCTGTTCTCTCAAAGTGTGAATCAATGAATTAAAAATACAAGAACATCCCTCAATGTCATGCAATGCAGATTCTACAGGTTCAACTAGCAGTGAAAGCAAATATAAAAGAAATAGCAAGTATCACGAGGTTAGATGTTTGCATATGATTGCTTTTGGTCACCATTCTCTCCACAATGATGATCTTCGGCCCCAACTGCTTATGAATGGCAAAGATGTGGATCAATCGCAGTGTGAATACCATGAAGTCTATTGCCAGAACACTCCTTCCTGCCTCATAGGTGTCATCAACCATCCTGCCATCCAAACAAACTTTTTACTCAAAACACACAATTAGTCATTTATTTATTTTTAAATCACAAAAAGTATATGTTCTGTTATTTACCGGCATGAAACCCCAATGACAAATAGTGAAATAGCAACCATGTCACACTTGTTCCAGTTGTCCTCCACATAGAGCTTGAACTTCTTTAAGATGTTCATCTCTTCATCTGAAAAGAAGCTCTGCAACACAGTACACTTTTTTTTTTTTTTTTTGAACGAAGCTAAAATTACAATAGTAAAACAAAACGCAGACTTAAATATGTTCTGGAGTTGACAGTATTGTCTTTGATCAAAAGCATTATACTTGCACCTTGTCACAATAATTTTCACCTAATTGTCTTCAAAATATTAGGCATTATTTCACTTTGTCAATGTAGACTCATTGAGGACGTCTTATCCAAGATGCTTAAACTAGTTGGTGTCAAACTGATTCATGTTTTGGTCAGCCCATAATTACATTGGAATGAGAATAAGACTGTTTTAGAACATCATATCATATAGCAAAGATTCAGTTAGTGTCAAACAATCATAGAGAAAGGCAAATAAGGCAAAATTAGCAAGTGGTATGTGTCAAACCATGTAATTTCAATTATATACAGTATGCAACAAGCACTATTAACAATCTAAAAGTACATTTATGCGTGAAGTTGTACTTAACGAGAAGTGGCATCTAATACTGTGAGAGTCACCTGTCGAAGTTCTTCCAGCACCAAAGTGAAAACCCAGAAGTAGAGCATTATCTCTGGGGCTCCAGGACCAATGGGGGGTGGTGGAAGAAAGTCCAGCAGGAGCACGTAGGTGAAAAGGAAGAGGAAGGCAAAATACATGATGACGTTACCAAGGAACACAGTGACAGGAGCACTCCAGAAGCGACGCCAGCGACGAATTAAGAAACGCCACCACACTGATGCACAGCTCTGATCTGCTGGGGCACCAGGTAAAGAGTCCCTTAAAGCAAAACAAAAATGAGAGGACAGCTTAGATTTTATGACGCAAACACCAAGTCATTCCCCTAAATGCATTTTTGGTCATCATACTGTATGACCAGAGGAGCGGCACAGTGAAACATGTAGCAACCACATCTAAACGGGCTCCATCCCCACATGCGGCCAGATCTCGTCCGGTCTGGGAAACTAAGTAGCGTTGGTCCTGGTTAGAACTTGGATGGGAGACCACCTAGGAATACTAGGTGCTGGGGTTGGGCTAAAACACTACAGATTACAGAAATCGCAATTGCGGCCTAATGTGCCTCGTGGCATTGAGAGCTCTAACAAACTAACCACATCTGTCTCGCAGTCACGTTATGGTTTCGAAACTTGGACATTTATGTGTGGGGATTGCATGGATTTTTTTTTTAATGGGTCTTCCTCCTGATATAGCCTCCTCCATTCCAAAATCATGTACAGTATTAGACCTTACAGACCTGTAAGGTGCTGCAAACTCACAGCAATGGTGGTGAATGCAAATCGAAGAACAGAGGAGACATTTGTGTGTACTGGATTTTTGTGGAGATTTTGCTTGGAAAAGCCATGTCATGCTCAGGAATTTCTGCAGCACCAATGCAACGTGTGTAATTCACCGTTGTTGTTTTTAACATAGATATGAACACCGGATATGCCCCCGTGCTGGAGCAGCCCGGCTAACTGACGTGACTACATGGTGGCCATGTCGTGGAGGTCGACGGTAACTTGCTAATTTCTCAACTGATTTTCATGAGGTTGACTTTTTTTTTGTCAACGGGAAAGTGTGTGCTATTAATACATAACATTTGTAAAAAAAAAAAAAAAAAAAGCACATTTTTTAAATTTTTATTTCATGAAAGGTTACTCCTAGTTCCCTTGTTGTAATTGCATGCCGTTGTACAACTTGTACACAACGTATGCAGCACAAGGTACGGGCATGCTTGGTCTTTTGGTTTTCTTGCCATCCGCACACATGCGCTGACAACTATGACCTCCCTATCTTAGGTTCGCGGTCGGCACACATCAAAGGGGTGTGTCGTACCTACCTATTCATATCTGTGGTTGTTAATGTTTGCAGTCTTCACGCACAGTCACGTGATAACTGGCACAGCCGTGTTGGCATTTCAGGAAAGATGGGTATGCGTTGTACACGAGGAAATGTGAGGGCAGCTTTTTGAAATGTATTTATGTATTTACTGTGGGACCTGGTTTTAAAAATGATTGAGTTCGGGCTTCCAAAACACCAGCTCCGTGTGGATGGAATGCAGAAACAAAGCTTTTGCAGATACAATGAAATGTGTGTCCGTGTGGATGGTTTACCCTCCCTCTTGCCCAATATCAGCTATGATAGGCTCTAGCTGGGATAGGTTTCCTTCTCTATAATGCAAAAAGAATTACGTTGTATAGGTCCCCAACCCCCGGTCCGTGGGCTGGTACTGGTCCATGAGGCATTTGTTACCGGGCCGTATAGAAAGAATGACCAATTTATATCATTTTCGTTGTGTTGCGTTCCACGTGTCAAATGTATTTTATTTTGAAAATTAACCTGATCTCCTCCACCGCAACAGCTGTGCATCGCTATTGACACGTCAAGACTGCACAGAACGCTGCAGCAATTCCGTTTCCGCTCCCAGCCAACTCGCTAACGGCGGCAAGCTCAAAGAACCAATTATTTCATAAACCGATTCAGTTATGAATGATATATATGTATGCCACGCCTTGACCGCCGGTCCGTGAGAAAAAATGCCTACTCTAAACCGCTCCGCGGTGCAAAAAAGGTTCGGAACACTGGTATAGGGTATAAAGCAGAGGATGCTTGAAATGCTATATCAGTCAATGTTTTTTTAAAATAGTTTTACCTCCATGTACTATACATTTGACACAACGATGCTATACAATCCAATGTGATCAAATCCAAGTGCTGTATCAAAGATTTTGCCTTTACAAAGATAATACCGCTCAGTTTTGATCTACAGTGTTAGAAAGGTATTAATTCAACAATATACTGTATTTATTTATTTATTTTAATGGCACTGAACCATATTGGATGTTGTTTCCAATATTCAATTATTAATTAATTCTTATTTTGCTAAAAGTGTTATTTCTTCTAAAGTTTTAAACAATTTCTGACTTCATCCTGAATTGTGTATTATTATATTTAAAAAATGTGCACAAGAACATCTTATTTTATGTTATGAGAAACAGCATCACTACAAACTTACAGTGGGCCATCTTCATCTCTTAACAGTAAAACCTTCTCCGTGTCCAAACTGTCCAGCTCCACAAACGGTTCCTCACTGTTCTGATTATCCATCTCCTCATCACTAAAGAACATTCACAGTAATAGGACACATAAAACACTTATCGCAGAACACAAAATTGTATTAAATACAAATAAAATAATCTCACCAGAACTTCATAAGGTTAGTCCAAATGAGAGGTGGGCAGAAGAAAGACACAACAAGCTTGGAGATGGCGGTGTCTGTCGTCATTGCTCCCCACCAGATCTTTGTCAAGAGAGCCTGAAAAATAACTAAATAATAAATAAAGGTTTTCTGGCGGGACGGTGGACGACTGGTTAGAGCGTCAGCCTCACAGTTCTGAGGACCGGGGTTCAATCCCCGGCCCCGCCTGTGTGGAGTTTGCATGTTCTCCCCGTGCCTGCGTGGGTTTTCTCCGGGCACTCCGGTTTCCTCCCAAAAACATGCATTAATTGGAGACTCTAAATTGCCCGTAGGTGTGAATGTGACTGCGGATGGTTGTTTGTTTGTATGTCCCCTGCGATTGGCTGGCAACCAGTTCAGGGTGTAACCCGCCTCCTGCCCGATGACAGCTGGGATAGGCTCCAGCACGCCCGCGACCCTAGTGAGGAGAACTCAGAAAATGGATGGATGGATAAAGGTTTTCATCATTTTTCATCCGACGTTCAAGGCTAAACTAGGTACATGTGAATCATCCCACAAGGGGGCAGTACAAGCCATAATAAATATCTGCCTCGTAGTCAGATTGCAGTGTCCATGCATGGAAATTTAACCTAGTTTAAAAAAAAAAAGATAATTTTCGCCATGAATCAAATTCTACCACAAGTTCTGTGGACCACTACCCACTTCATAGCTGTGCTAATGCAGTGTAATTACTGAAATGAGCACCTGCTCCTTTGACATGGGCACCTTGTATCAGGTCAAAACAGCAAATATTTAGTAGATTTATATTTAGTAGATTCATGGTGTATTGTGAAAGTAAAATACCTATTTTCTCTGAAGGGCAAGTTGAAAGTTCCCTCCATCCAGCTACCCATTTTCTACACCACTGGTCATCATTAGGATCACGGGTGAGCTGGAGCCTATCCCAGTTGACTTTGGATGAGAGGTACACCCTGATCGCCAGCCAATTGCACGTCTCATATAGACAACCAACCATTTACTCTCACATTCACACCCGTGGACAATATACAATAACTGAAAATTCTTCAATTAACCTAATGGGGACATTTTTGGAATACAGGAGGAACATGACACTACCATACAGTAAAGCTGAAGCTGGTATTTGAACCCCAAACCTATGAGGCAGGCATGCTAACCACTAGATTTCTGCACTGCTCGCTGAATTTTACATCTGACAATAACTATTATTTAATACTTAAATGACATTTTGGATGTTATTTGAATAAAACATTGCAGACAACAATTAAAAAAAAGAACCGTGCAAGTAATTGACTTAAAGTACCAAGTACAATCAAATTAATTTTGATTTCTAGCGAAAAAAGAATTACACAGAGAAGAAGAAGAAAAAAAAATCCAACTGAAGCGAAATTGTTTTATTACCTGAACTCCATCGTGAGCAAAGAAGGACTTGGCATCAGCCTCAGTTGCCAGGTTGAGGACCGTAGATTTGCTCCAACACTGTGTTCTCCTTACTAACAATGCATACGCCCTGTCTTCACTGTTGGAGTAACACTCTCCAAACACATCTGTTATAACACAGGGAGTACATGAATAATGTCCATTTTCTGAGGTCAGAAAAGTAAAAATACATCAGTGTCTTTTGCATGGTTCAACATTCTTATTCTGATCCCATAGTCAACTTGATAGCAGAGGAAGTACTCACCAAGGGCAAACTGTTCATATTTGGCCTCCTTCATGCTACGGGCTGACTCAGCCTCAGACTCGAGTCTTGCCATCTCTTTCAGAATCTTACACCCTGCCAATGCTGCTGCTACTGCCTCAGGGCCCTGAACAAATTCAATAAATATGAATAACATTTTTGAATCTTAGAAAACTGAACAAAAAAGAAATGCCTGAGAGTCCACATGTACTTATCTATTTATTATAGAACCCATGCTAAAGAAACCGTACAATGGTGGTTGGTACCCTAAAAGGCTGGCTGAAAGTGGTACGTTATGAATCACTTACTATTAACTGGTGCCCCATGGTACTTTTGCAATTGGAAATGCAACAAAACCCAAAATAAACATTCACACTCATTTACTGTCAATTTAGTGTATTTCATTGAACATACAGTACACAACACAATGGGAACATGAAAACTCTACATAAAAAGGCCACAGCCTGGGTTTGAGTATTTAAAGGCGTTATAAAATAAAATTGATTCACATGTATTCTTTATCAACCCTGCATCAGTGAGAGAGGATAATAATTGTGGGAACAAGTGAGCCAAAATAAACTCTAACATCGCAAATGAATTTTATATGAGCCCATTCTGTTGCTTGTTTGGACATTATTGGAAATTTCTTTGAACTCCCGAATAGAGGTTCTGTTTTTACATGCGTCTTATTGTTCGGGTGTTATAGCAGGATCATGAATATGCTACACAGGGCTGATTCACACGAAATTTGGAGGAGGACACTGACCCAGAGCCCATTTTCACATTTCATGTAATGTGAGACGTTGGCTCACATTACGCATGCACATATATGAGATACTGTATTTGCATGATGCATAGATAATTACATTATATTGAAGCTTGCAACACGAGAAACACTTCAAACAGTCAGAATTGTGCCAGTATGTCAATGATATGACCATTAGTGATGGCGGAACGCTGACACTTTGAATGAAATTATCATAACGTCTGATCATGTTTGAAATAAACGCAGGGAAGGAGCACACAGGGGTGTCCACTTAAGGGATTGCAGTAATTGGTTCGCTCAGTCCATGGAAGGGAAGTAAAAAAATCAAAGCTTCCTTTAAAAGAATCAGAAAATGAAGTAGTTCTACTGGTGTCATTTAAACTATCCATCCATTTTCTGAGCCGCTTCTCCTCACTAGGGTCACGGGCGTGCTGGAGCCTATCCCAGCTGTCATCGGGCAGGAGGCGGGGTACACCCTGAACTGGTTGCCAGCCAATCGCAGGGCACATAGAAACAAACAACCATTCGCACTCACAGTCACACCTAAGGGCAATTTTAGAGTCTCCAATTAATGCATGTTTTTGGGATGTGGGAGGAAACCGGAGTGCCCGGAGAAAACCCACGCAGGCACGGGGAGAACATGCAAACTCCACACAGGCGGGGCGGGGGATTGAAGCCGGGTCCTCAGAACTGTGAGGCTGACGCTCTAACCAGTCGGTCACCGTGCCGCTCATTTAAACTACCTTATTCATAAATCTTAACTCCCAGGTCAGGTAACGTTTCTCCTTGAGAACAATAACTCTGAAGCATGACCTTTATTTGAGCATTGTTGCTGGAGGTATAAAAGCTTTTACGTTCACCCCAGTCCGTGACAAAGATGAAGTTGCTTCAGCTGTCCCAGAACACTTCCTCTATGCAGATAAGATTATCTCAATTCTATTAGCTGTTTTCTTGTTGTTGTTCATTGCCAGGCACATGTATACATGCAGAATGAACCACACCATATTGTGATGGAAATGAAATGACCAGACAAACCATGGCCCAAAAGTAGTTAGCCATCTGCTGTCGGTTCTGAAGGACGGCCCAGAGGAAAAGATCCCTCCAAGGATGTTGGCAACGTTCTTCCAATTCAGCCAGGTTCTTCTGGCTGTGGAATAGTCGACCCTTTGCTGGCTTTTCCTGGAGTGCAAAGACAACCCCGTTGTAGTGCATGCTGCTAACATGACAAGGTATAGAATCACATTTTATTTTCAATACTAGTATTTAACCACAAGCCACATTAATACATCTGTATTATAAACTCACAAACTACAACATAGGCATGTCATTTCATGAGAAATATTTTACCTTTGACATGTACTGTGTTGGATTATTCAAAAATTTTTATTATTCATCTTCCGTACCGCTTATCCTCACTAGTGTCGCGGGCGTGCTGGAGCCTATCCCAGCTATCTTCGAGCGAGAGGCAGGTTCCACCATGAACTGGTCGCCAGCCCATCGCAGGGCACAGACAAACAAACAACCACTCACATTCCCACCTACGGGCAATTTAGAGTCTTCAATCAACTTACCGTGCATGTTTTTGTGATGTGGGAGGAAACCGAAGTGCCCGGAGAAAACCCACCCAGGCACGGGGAGAACATGCAAACTTCACAAAGGCGAGGCCGGATTTGAACCCGGGTCCATGGAACTGTGAGGCGGAAGTGCGAACCAGTCATCTACCGTGCCCCCGGACATTTTTATTACTATATAAGTTTTAATATTTCCTGGTTTTTATGGTTGTAATTTTTAGTGTGTAATGTCACACACAATATGGTGTTGTGGAGATGCAGGAGAGATAAATGAGCCTTCTGCTGTGGCTGGTGGGTGTATTATCACGCATGCATGAAGAAAAATTAGCTGAATAAAAATCATTGCATGATTATTTTGATTTCATAGTGGTCAATGATTCTTGCAAAGATATGGAAGAGCATAATCATGTTCTTTGCGTCTGCATTGTATACAAAATTATTTTATCTTTTTGTGCATTGTAGCATTTTTGCAGTGCTTATCTTTAAAATAAAGTGTATCACTCACTGTAGGACTCTTTTGGTAAAAGCCTTTGCAGGAGTCATGAAGAAAGTCTTTGAGCACTTTGGCAACCTCATAAAGAGTGAAACGAGGCTTCCGTTCCCCCTGCTCAGATGTGTGCTGCCCTGGAGGCCCAGGTGCCCTTGCAGTACCAAGCAGACGCTGCTTCTCCTCATATTTTTTGAGAAGTAGGTTATGCAGGAGACTCTTCTCCGACACGGACCAGTAAAGCTCTTGTAGACGTCCGTAGGTGAGGAACTCGCCCAGGTTAACACCGTTGTCGACAAACAGGCGTACAAAATCTGGTTTGTCATTGATAAGTGCATCCATCATCACTTCTTCAAGGTCGCATGCCTGCACGGACCATGTTGGAGGTGAAGTGATCCAAAATGTGATCATTAATTTGTAACTCCTACATAACATTGATGACAAATATTAGGAAACCATAAACTTAGCAGGTTTAAGGAAGCAAAACATAACACTTTTTACGACCTACTTTGACCAAATTTAAGACCTCTCATTCACTCTGTTATACTAAAATGCAACACTATTTACACATATGTCAAATACTCTGGATTTAAGGATTGCATGTAAATTTTAAGGACAATTAAGGCCTTTGTTTTGCAAAGTCAAATTGGGTATTGTTATGCCCAGTAACTCTCTCACCTTCCACTGAACATCTCCACTGAAGATGTCACTCTTGGCAATATCCACTCGGTTCCACGCCACAGCCAACTTCAACTCATCAAGAAAGTCTTGGGCTTCCTGACTTTGACTCTTACAAGCTGACACACCCACACATACACGCACACAAAATATCAATGCTGTCATATAACCTGTGAATGGCTATTAATCTGCTTTACCTTTGACGAGAGCTTTGAGGATGACTGTGTCCAGCTCAGAGCTCTCTTGTTCAGGGTCATGGACAGTGAGGAGATGCCCATGATCCAGTATTTTCTGGATCTGATTGGTATACGATACACACATATTAAATACAGTATTTTTAATATCTCAGTAGATAATTTCCAGTAATAAATGTTTCATGACCCTTTCCAACAAAATAATTATTTATAATATTTTCCTCATTATTCATAATTGGGCCATTATGTACAAATTTGAATGAAGGAAATCCCATTTTAGCTGCTCTCTTTCCCGTCTGTCCTATTTTGCAGGGAAAGTTCATGCCTCTTGACATACATAACTGTAAGCCTGCTTCCATGATCAACACATCACCCTCACCAGCTTGACCCAGTTTCTTATGGCCGTGCTGTGGCAGGCGTTCGGAAAGGTGTCCAGCAGCAGCTCATAAACACTGTCTGTATCCCAGCAGCCCCTGTTCATGAGTGTGACGAGGATGTCAGCTACTCCTCCTGAGCCTGCTAGAATAAGCCATGGTGTCGAATTGCCAATGGCTTTACACATCCGCTGCAGAAAAGGACAAATTATTGATACACATGTAGCCCACGTCTTGGTTAGCCCCCCAAAAAGCAAATATGATTTCAGGCAGAATTTATGGCCTGAGTCCAATTATTTAACCTCCTAATTTATGGCTGCATGTACAACCCCAATTCCAATGAAGTTGGGACGTTGTGTTAAACATAAATAAAAACAGAATACAATGATTTGCAAATCATTTTCAACCTATATTTAATTGAATACACTACAAAGACAGGATATTTAATGTTCAAACTGATAAACTTTATTGTTTTTAGCAAATAATCATTAACTTAGAATTTTATGGCTGCAACATGTTCCAAAAAAGCTGGGACAGGTGGCAAAAAAGACTGAGAAAGTTGAGGAATGCTCATCAAACACCTGCTTGGAACATCCCACAGGTAAACAGGCTAATTGGGAACAGGTGGGTGCCATGATTGGGTCTAAAAAGAGCTTCCCTGAATTGCTCAGTCATTCACAAGCAAAGATGGGGCGCGGTTCACCTCTTTGTGAACAAGTGAACATGGGCTTCCATCCATCCATTCACTTTACCGCTCATCCTCACTAGGGTCACGGGATGCTGGGGCCTATCCAAGCTATCTTCGGACAGGAGGCGGGCTACACCCTGAACCGGTCGCCAGCCAATCGGAGGGCACATAGAAACAAACAACCATTCACACTCACATTCACACCTACAGGCAATTTAGAGTCTTAAATCAACCTACCACGCATGTTTTTGGGATGTGGGAGGAAACCGGAGTGCCTGGAGAAAACTCACCCAGGCACGGGGAGAACATGGAAACTCCACACAGGCGGCATAGTGATTTGAACCCCGGTACACAGAACTGTGAGGCAGATGTGCTAACCAGTCGTCCACCGTGCCGGCTCCAGAAAACCAATGTCAGTAAATACAGTTCGGCGCTACATCCGTAAGTGCATCTTGAAACTCTACTATGCAAAGCAAAAGCCATTTATCAACAACACCCAGAAACGCCGCCGGCTTCTCTGGGCCCGAGCTCATCTAAGATGGACTGATGCAAAGTGGAAAAGTGTTCTGTGGTACGATGAGTCCACATTTCAAATTGTTTTTGGAAATTGTGGACGTCGTGTCTTCCGGGCCAAAGAGGAAAAGAACCATCCGGACTGTTATGGAGGCAAAGTTCTAAAGCCAGCATCTGTGATGGTATGGGGCTGTGTTAGTGCCAATGGCATGGGTAACTTACACATCTGTGAAGGCACCATTAATGCTGAAAGGTACATACAGGTTTTGGAGAAACATATGCTGCCATCCAAGCAACGTCTTTTTCATGGACGCCCCTGCTTATTTCAGCAAGACAATGCCAAACCACATTCTGCACGTGTTACAAAAGCATGGCTTTGTAGTAAAAGAGTGCAGGTACTGGACTGGCCTGCCTGCAGTCCAGACCTGTCTTCCATTGAAAATGTGTGGCACATTATGAAGCGTAAACTATGACAACGGAGACCCCGGACTGTTGAACAGCTGAAGCTGTACATCAAACAAGAGTGCGAAAGAATTCCACCTACAAAGCTTCAACAATTCGTGCCCTCAGTTCCCAAACGTTTATTGAATGTTGTTAAAAGAAAAGATGATGTAACACAGTGGTAAACGTGATACTGTCCCAGCTTTTTTGGAATGTGTTGCAGCCATAAAATTCTAAGTTAATGATTATTTGCTGAAAACAATCAAGTTTATTAGTTTGAACATTAAGTATGTTGTCTTTGTAGTGTATTCAATTAAATATAGGTTGAACATGATTGACAAATCATTGTATTCTGTTTTAATTTATGTTTAACACAACGTCCCAACTTCATTGGAATTCGGGTTGTATATGCATATACCTTGGTGGCATTTTCTGGCCCAAGAGATTACATCAAAAGAATGAAAAGAAATACAGTAATATGTTTCTCAGTCTGCTGTGGCCTGCAACTTTGGCACAACCAAAATATGAGTCAGAGGCTAATTCTCAGATACTCAGCCACTATTAAGAGCCAGATTTGGCACAATTAAGTGATCACAAATAAAAAAATTTAAAGCCAAAAACAAGGCCCTCTTAGTCCAATGAGACCAACCTTTAGGATCCGAGGTTCGCCATGGACCAATAGACATAGAACAGGGATCTCAAAACTTCCTGCACCTTTAAAACATTCAGGATTCACACAACAAATGATGAACACCTTCAGACTGCATATGTACAGTATTTTAAGATTTAATGTTGTTATGAGGCAACGTTTACAGGGCTTTTACACGAGGCGGGACCAAGTCATTGCTTTGAAAGTCACAAGTCTCAAGTATTTGCCCTCAAGTCCTGAGTCAAGTCGCAAGTCGAGACAGACAAGTCCCGAGTTTTACACTTTGAGTTTCGAGTCATTTTACCAACAAATAAAATTTTAATACATTCATCCATCCATTTTCTACACCGCATAGTTTATTGCCCTTTCAAAACCGATTGATAGTAGGTTTTCAGTTATTCTATAAAAATGCTATGCTATGACTTATTTTTTCCTCACTTTATTTCTGAAATTACATTAAATAGACGTGTCACAATTAAGAATTTGCATCCACTTGTGCTGCAATAAGTAATCGAGTATTCTACTGACAATTCTATTGGAATAATCAAGTATAAGGATAAAATATATTTTTGCTTGCTTAAAGAGCAATTATGAATACACGAGAAAATGAGACATTTCACTTAATAATGAACGACCAATTGGTTTACTCTTTTACCAGTACAAATAAGACATTGTTAATGTGTATTTGTTTGTATATGTTTTGCCTTCCATGTCTTTACCTCCATAGCCTGTGCGCTGAAGAGAGATGTGCTTGAGCAGCTTTACTCTCATTTCACTAGTGGCTCCAGGTCTGTTTGGATCATCCTCCACTAGTACAAAGTAGGAGTGGTGGCTATCCAGGGAATAAACTGAACCATGCGGCAAGTCCTGTGGCTTGTATACTGCTGGCACACCCAACTTAAAGATAAATACACATTACATAAAATCATCATGTTAGTATGTCAGTATGTATGTCCTGTTGCTTTTTTTTCCAGCTATATGTTGTTTGTGTACACTTAGATACCTTGGCGCTGAGTAGTGCCTCTCGGTTGTGGATCATGTTCCAGGGTGCGATGCCAATGGCCACGACACGAACTTTTGCAGAAGTGCTAGCCAAGGAGTGATCTCGTACAGCTTGACCCAGGTGCTTGGTGATGCCGAATCGAAGGCCATTAGTCAAAATCCATGCCCCTGGAGCATAGCAAGGATGTTGCATACTGTATGAATGCCTAAGTTAACACACACACACACACATGCATACATACACACATATATGCGACTGATGTGCTTTGGGGTCACAGATATACAATATGACTTGATCCAATTCCAAAAGACGTGCCTCCCAGGCCTGCGTGGTGGCCATGTTGAATGTGGGGCATTGACGTGGTGGCCATGTAACGGTGGTTCTATCTATTGCCGATTGTGCATAGAGCGAGAGAGAGCGGCATGGCTCTGAGGAATACAAAACCCAAGTCTTTGGAGTCTGGAACATGCTATTTGTAATACAGTAACTGTTTTTTATTTTCTGTATAAAGCCGTTCGCCTTTGGCAATGGATTTGGACCTGGGAAGCAAACTAATTCCTCACGGCTCATGATGAGTATTGTACGTCAATAATGTCACGATGAGCAAGCACACCGGCGTGGTAAGTTTGGATAAAAAAAAAATTCTATTTATCATAACTTTGTACTTACTGGGTGTTTTAGGCCACAAAAAAAGAAAAAAAAAAGAAAAATTGTACTGTACAGTAATATGGGTGCATATGGCCTCCCAAAAAAAGTGCTTCAATGTAACGGACAATCGGCTATATCGGACGAGCCCCTCAGTCCATTCTATTGAGGTTCCACTGTACACACTCTCACACATACAGTACATACGCATGTAATATATGTTGTATTGTTTGCCCTCATTTGTTTGCACCAATATTGTCAGTGTTGGATCTCATCAGATGTGCATGTGTTCTCTATATTGCAGATGTGAGTGTGGAATGCAAATCAATTATTTTCAGAGTAACTGTGATGAAGTCACTCATTTATTACAGTATGTATCAGTCTGGTGCCTCCACAACGATTGTTTGGCTGTGTCTCATACCTGTGCTTTGTGCAGCTTTCACAAGACCTTTTCTGACTGTGTCCCTGAGCCAAGGTTTCATTTGAGCCAGCTCATCTCCTCCCACTAGAGCAACTACCAGGTGTGGAGGAGCTAGTCCCCACTCCTCTGTCAGCATCTGGAAGATGTGCCCTGGTTCAGTATTGCTCTGCACCCTCATAAACTGGAATAAAAGTAAAAGAGTATAAAGCATCCTTCTAGTCCCCTGACTGTGTGATCTTGTATTATGTTCTCCACCTTTCCTTTTGTTTTGGAGGCCCCAATGAAGTCAATGTCCCCCACTTTTCCAGCTGGCCAGTGATTCTTCATTCTGCTATTCTTCTGCTCTCTACTTATATTCTGCAATGTCTCATCCTCTGTAGAGCAGCATGAACAGCTCTGGAGGACACTGGATATGAAAAGCCAATGTTTCAACATCCATCCGTCTTTAAAAAAATCGATTGTTAAAACCTAAGTAATATAACGACATATGTTAACAGTTAAACTCTAAACAAATGCCGTATAATTTCAGAGGTATGAAGATTCCATGTGATGGCCAATGAGTTGAGCAGCATAGTGCCAAGTCAAGTTTATTATTACAGAAAAATCTCAAAGGGCTTCACAAGCCCACAGTTCACAGAGATCAATGACATCCCCAGGTTTAAAACTCCATAGCGCCAGGGAAAAACAGAAAACCTATTTAGGGTTCAATATATATATATATATTTTTTTTTTTTAAATAAAAAGGAAGAAACATTGAGAAGGGACACAGATGGAGGGATCCCCCTTCAGGGATCAGCAACAGGTTGCAATGGATGCTGAGTGGACCCCATTAATCACATGGTATGATAAATAGATGCTCTACAATGATAGTTCAAACTGTGTGATGGAAATACAGATATAAGGACAAGTTATTTTAAATGATTTAGCCCTTTTTGATGATATTACTTCCAAGTTATTAGTATTTAACATACAGTACATTCATAAAAGGCACAGAAACTTTGGCATGGATTTTAAGCCATCCATGCAGTCTCTGAACCGCTTATCCTCTGGGTGTGATGGCGCCTATCCGAGCTGACTTCAGGCATGAGGCGGTGTACACCCTGAACTGGTCGCCAGTCAATCACAGGGCACATAGAAACAAACGTCCATTCACACTCACATTCACACCGACGGACAATTTAGAGTCTTTAACCTACCATGCATGTTTTTGGAATGTGGGAGGAAAACGGTGCACCCGGAGAAAACCCACGCAGGCACGGGAAGAACATGCAAACTCCACACAGGAAGGCCGGATTTGAACCCGGGACTTCAGAACTATGAGGCGGATGCACTAACCACCGTTTCGCCATGGCGTTTAATGACTTCCTTAATTGGTATTAGCCATCCATTAGTTTTATATATCACTCTTCCTCATCATGAGATTCAAACCCAGAACCTCTCAACTATGAGACAAAAAAATAAATTCCAGTTCATTTATCTTTGTCAAATTAAAAAAAGACTAGACAGACAGACAGACAGATAGACAGATAGACAGATAGATAGATAGATAGATAGATAGATAGATAGATAGATAGATAGATAGATAGATAGATAGATAGATAGATAGATAGATAGATAGATCAAAAGCTGGACTCACTGGGGCTCCTCTGACCATTGCAGTTTGTCCCCACATCGCAGGCATTTTGTCTTCGGCTGTAGCGCCTACAAACAAGCAAACGTGCCAATATTCTGTGCACTTGTCTCTAACCCAATTATGACTCATTCATCACCCTTTTCACATAATAAAACATTCTTAGAGGCACTTGTGGTCAATGCAAAACTGGCATAATTTCCATCCTCGCTCCGTATGCAAAGTGGCTCTTAGCTTATGTTTGAACTTGAAATTCACAAAGCCTCACAGCTCACTGTTGGATGCCAACAGTGTATAAATCCAATTGCTTATGATCAATTCACAAAGATGGTTTTGTTCAGTCGTTTTATGAAGTTATGTCTCGTTTCAAATTAACACTCACTGTCTCAGTAGTTCCGATTGTTTCATTTAATCAAAATAAACATTAGATGAGTCTTATTTACATATCTTGTAAAAATGATTAAAATACTCTTAATCAGTGAGTACGAATGAGCTTGTGGTTACATAAAGGGCGTGAGTCGATTTGTGTTTAGTCATCTGTTTTAATGTATGGATGCTGATTGTTGTGGGAGCTGGTATTTGACTACAGGTTGGAGTTAGGAAGGATCAGACCATTGGACATGCAAATGATCTGATTTGCATGCAGTCATAGGGGACTAAGCACCATCCATACACACCTCTCTTCCTCAACATTTAAAATATCTATTAGTGGAATAATACTTCCTCAACTATTCATGTCCATGAATTTTGACAATTTACTAATTCTAACTGGATATGTCACTGACCCCTAGCACAATATAATGCTCAAGACAAAAGCTTGATGAAATATTCTGCACTGAAAGGATACTTCAATTGATTGACATTCTCAGAGAGATATTAATTTGTTGTTTATTATTGTGGTTGTATTTGGCAGTCCTATATTTTTTAGCGCTGTACTGCATCATACTGAAAGTTGTTTCTTATATTTTTGATTCTCTCATGTAATTGCAATAACAAAAATAGTATACACAGCTCTCATTGTGATGGAGTACAGGTCAATAAATAGACATATACAATGTTGTACATACATTTTCTTTTGTTATCAGATTTTCCATCTCACTATTATTTTTGAAAATTTTACTGACATGAGATACATGGTACATAGTACTATGTGAAAATATTTTTCTGATAACAAGACAACAAGACTTCAACAGTAGCTGATCTACTTACCAGAAAATTGTCTTGTCTGCCGAGCATCACTGAATGATCCTTTCCTGCTTAAACACACCTGAGAAGGCCTAGAGGTTTACCTAACAAGGCTTGAGTCAGACACTTTGCCTACCAGGAAGTGGTATGGATCTATCACTGCAACAATACCACCAACACCATTCATTTGCATACTGCTCAGCCAGTTACAAGACTTGGAGGCCAAGGACAAAATCAAATTAAGTTGCCTCCTATCGGACGCTTTCATAGGCCTTCTAATTGCAGCAACCTTCAGTTACTGCTTATTTGTGTTTTTGCTGCTTTTACTTTGGTTTTGCGTAAGTAGAAACCATACCCTGTATTGCACTGAGATCAGGTGACTGACTTGGCCATTCTGCTATTTATTATACATCTGAAAGATGTTTATTTATTTTCCTTTAAAAGGTATCGAGTTGCTTTTGCAGTACGTTCATGGTTGTTACCCATCAGCACTGTGAAGCAACTGTTGAGCAGCAAAATATTTTGCAAAAGTTTAGACACTGTTACGAGTGCAAACTGCCTTTATGCATGATCTCACATGGCATCTCAGCAAGTCCACAGCCTACCTCGGGAGACCTCAGCTCAGCGAGCTTCAAAATGAATTGATTTTGAATTCTTTTTTGCACTATGTGTCATATGTGTGTGTGTTCCGGGTTTTGTCTTCACCCCCTGTTTCACACACACCTGCTCATGTGAGCATCTTCATCACCTGTGCCTCGTTCACCCTAATTACCCCTTGTATATAACCTCGTGTCTCATTTCCTCTCGTTGCCAGTTCGTTGTACCTTGTCGTCGCGTTCCAGCATTCCTTGTTTCCACGTCATAGATTCACAGTAAGACTTGACCCTGTTCCGATTATCGACCTTGTCTCTTTGCCTCATGTTTTTGGATACTGTTGCCTCTCTTGGATTGCCTGCCTGTGTACCGACCTATGCCCGTCTATTAAACCTCTCTTTTTGGAAACTGTCAATTTGTTTTGGAGTCGTGCATTTTTGGGTCCTATCCTCTGTTCCGTTCATGACAGAACGAACTGGCCAGAACATGGACCCAGCAGACTCAGACCCGGTGCGCAAAGCCCTTCAAGCGCAGGGTCAACGCCTCGCGAAGCAGGATGAGCAGATTGCCGCCCTCCACCTTCATCTAGAGGGACTGTCAAGGAATCAGGACAATATGATGAGGCAGGTGGCCTCGCAGTTTGAACTTCTTTTGAAATTTTTTCAAGAGAAGGAACCAGTTGGCACCACACCCAGTACTGCCACGGTATTTCCGTGTGAAGTAGTCACCATGCAGCCACCTGCCACCTCCGCTGCTGCTGTCTGCCCACAGCTCTCTCGACCGGAGAGGTTCTCTGGAGAATCTGGGAACATTAAGCCGTTCATCACGCAGTGCGAACTCCACTTTGAACTGCAGGCAGCCGCCTTCCCCACCGAGCGGGCAAAGATCGCATTCGTCATTTCCCACCTGACTGGTCGTGCGGAGGCGTGGGCTACTGCTGAATGGAGCCGCAATTCCGCCGCGTGTCATTCATGGTCTTTTTTCGTCAAGACTATGGAGCAAATTTTTCAATTTTCCACTCCTGATCGTGAGGCAGCTCGCTCCCTTGTCACCTTACAACAAGGCAAGCGCAGGGTGTCAGATTACGCGATTGAGTTTCGCATTCTAGCAGCTGAGACTCATTGGAATAATCGGGCGCTACTCGATGCCTTTTTTCAAGGACTATCCCCCGCCGTCAAGGATCATTTAGTCCCGCTAGACCTGCCAACCGACTTGGACACTCTCATCGCTCTCGCCCTCAAGATCGACAGAAGGCTTTTGGATCGCGAGCTGGATGGAGATCGGCGGAGGGATGCATCACCACGCACTTGGAGGACGAGCCTCGGTGACAAGCCAAACCAAGGCAGATTCCCTGCTGCCAGTCTCAATCCACTGGCTAGCGTCACCACGGATGAGCCCATGCAACTGGGCAGGTTCCGTCTCTCCCCTGAGGAACGTCAACGCCGTCTGAGGGAAGGGCGGTGCTTCTACTGCGGTCAGTTGGGTCATTCCGTGAGCAACTGTCACGTCAAAGTTGCCGGTGCCGGTAGCCAGGGCACGGGAGAGGTGAGTCTGAATTTCATTAAGGAAGACCCTACACGGGTTCTTCCTAAAGTGACACTATGCTCTCCTGATCAAGAAATTCATACACCTGTTTTAATTGACTCTGGTTCTGATGCAAACTTACTCAACTCCATCCTTGTTAGACGTATGCACCTTAGAACCTTTGGAATAAAACGCCACCGCAACACCTATGCTGCAGACGGCAGTTTTATGGGCAAGATCACTCACCGCACCCAAACACTCACATTGACATTCCCTGATTCTCACTCGGAACGTATTAGTTTTCATGTTTTTGACGCCATAAATCATGACGTTATCTTAGGAAACCCATGGTTGAAATTACATAACCCCCACATTGACTGGTCCTCTGGGCAGGTTATGTCATGGGGCAGCAATTGCGCCCGAAACTGTTTCAAGCCGCCACGTGATGTTCAGGGTCATGTTTCTAAGGACACTCCACAGACCCCATCTGCGGATCCTGATTTATCGCAAGTGCCCACCTGTTATCAGGATATTAAAGATGTTTTTTCCAAGTCCAAGGCCAAATCCCTTCCACCCCACAGACCTTATGACTGTGCTATTGACTTGCTGCCTGGAACCACACCCCCACGAGGGAGGTTGTTCTCTCTTTCAGGGCCGGAACACAAGGCCATGAAGGAATACGTAGAAGAATCACTGGCAGCCGGGATCATTCGCCCATCTTCATCCCCTGCGGGAGCAGGATTTTTCTTCGTGGACAAGAAAGACAAGACCCTGCGACCCTGTATCGATTACCGGGGTCTCAATGAGATCACGGTAAAAAACAGGTACCCTCTTCCTCTCATCTCCACCGCCTTTGAGTTCCTGGAGGGAGCCAAGATTTTCACAAAACTGGACTTAAGAAATGCATATCATCTAGTCAGGATAAGGGAGGGGGATGAATGGAAAACAGCATTCAACACACCAACGGGACATTATGAATATTTGGTAATGCCTTTTGGGCTTACTAACGCTCCAGCTGTTTTCCAGAACCTTGTCAACGATGTCCTGCGCGACATGTTGAATGTTTATGTTTTTGTTTATTTAGATGATATTCTGATATTCTCCCCGGATGAGGAGACTCACATTATTCATGTCCGCTCTGTTTTGCAGCAGTTACTGCAGAATCAACTCTATGTCAAGGCTGAGAAATGTGAGTTCCACCAGGCGTCCGTTTCTTTTCTGGGTTTCGTCCTGGCTCAAGGTGAAGTCAAGATGGACCCTTGCAAAGTCAGTGCCGTTATTAATTGGCCTACTCCCACGTCACGCAAAGATGTACAAAGGTTCTTAGGGTTCGCAAACTTCTACAGGAAATTCATCAGGAATTTCAGTTCTATAGCCTCTCCTTTGCATGATCTTACCTCGCCACACAAACCTTTTGTATGGAACCCGCTTTGTCATGCAGCTTTTCAAAAACTTAAGTCGAGCTTTACCTCCGCTCCCATCCTTACTTTGCCAGATCTCAAACAGCAGTTTGTGGTAGAAGTCGATGCGTCTGATGCCGGAATAGGAGCAGTGCTCTCCCAGAAGTCTCTCAAGGATGAGAAGTTACATCCTTGTGCGTTTCTCTCCAAAAAATTGACCCCAGCTGAAAAAAATTATGACATTGGCGACCGTGAACTGTTGGCAGTCAAGGTGGCTTTGATGGAGTGGAGGCACTGGCTAGAGGGGGCACATACTCCGTTTTTAGTATGGACAGATCACAAGAACCTTGAATATATTAAAACTGCCAAAAGATTAAATGCGAGGCAGGCTAGATGGGCTCTTTTCTTCTCTAGATTTAATTTTACGTTATCATACCGACCGGGTTCTAAAAATGGTAAGCCAGATGCTTTGTCACGCATTTTCTCCGAGGAGAGTTCTTTGTCCGACCCTAAGACTATTTTGCCTAAGTCATGCTTCATTTCCGCTTTTGTTTGGGACATTGAGACTGCGGTTGAAGGGGCTCTGAAAGACACTCCTAGCCCTGAAGATTGCCCCGAGAACAGGCTTTATGTGGTTCCGACCTTAAGGGGAAAAGTCATCCACTGGGCTCACACGAACCGAACGGTATGTCACCCAGGCATTGCCAAGACGCTATCGGTGGTCGAACAGCGCTTTTGGTGGCCTAATGTTAGGAGGGATGTTAGCGATTACGTCAATGCTTGCCAGGTATGTGCTGCTAACAAGGCCTCTCATCAACGTCCTTCTGGGGAGTTGCGACCCCTGCCAATACCACAACGTCCTTGGTCAGACATTTCCGTAGACTTTGTTACAGGATTACCGGCCTCTAAAGGCAATACCACCATTCTTACAGTTGTTGACAGGTTCTCTAAGATGGCGCACTTCATTGCACTTCCAAAACTCCCCTCAGCTAAAGACACTGCCGAGCTAATGATTAATCAGGTTTTTAAGTTCCATGGTTTCCCCAAGAATGTGGTATCTGATAGGGGTCCCCAATTCATTTCGCAATTTTGGAAGGAGTTTTGTAAACTCATAGGTGCTACCGTCAGTCTGTCATCCGGGTTTCATCCTGAAACCAACGGCCAAACCGAGAGGCTGAACCAGGACCTGGAGACGGGGCTCCGATGTCTCGCTTCACAGGAGCCGCGATCCTGGTCTCAGAAACTGGTTTGGGTCGAATTCTCCCACAAGTCCCTCCCCTCTGCATCCACTGGTCTATCGCCTTTTTCACGTTGTGCATGGTTACCAACCATCTCTGTTTCCTGCCATAGCCCCAGAATCCACAGTTCCAGCGGCATTAACCTTGGTGAGACGCTGCAGGAGGACCTGGGAGCGAGCCCGCCAGATGCTGCTGCGCCAGGGACGGTCCTACAAAGCCGCTGCTGACCGTCGGAGGACACCGGCCCCGAACTACAAAGTGGGTCAGCGAGTTTGGCTTTCGACCAAACATATTCCACTCCGGGTGGAGTCCAAGAAGCTCGCTCCCAGGTTCGTTGGGCCCTTCCCCATCACAAAAATAATCAACCCTGTCACCGTGAAGCTGAGGCTCCCAAGGTCTATGCGGGTCCACCCTACTTTTCACGTCAGCCTACTCAAGCCAGCCCGGGAGTCCCCTCTGGTCCCGCCTTCCAGGCCCCCTCCTCCCCCCCGGTTTGTGGATGGGGGCCCTGTCTTCTCTGTGAAGCGGCTGTTGTCATCTCGTCGGAGGGGCAGGGGGTTTCAATATCTGGTGGACTGGGAGGGCTATGGGCCTGAGGAGCGTTCCTGGGTACCGTCTGCGTTTATCGTGGATGATTCGCTCATTCGGGACTTCCACGTTGCGCATCCAGGGGCCCCAGGGCCGTCTGGGGCCGGCCGTTAAGGGGGGGGTACTGTCATATGTGTGTGTGTTCCGGGTTTTGTCTTCACCCCCTGTTTCACACACACCTGCTCATGTGAGCATCTTCATCACCTGTGCCTCGTTCACCCTAATTACCCCTTGTATATAACCTCGTGTCTCATTTCCTCTCGTTGCCAGTTCGTTGTACCTTGTCGTCGCGTTCCAGCAGTCCTTGTTTCCACGTCATAGATTCACAGTAAGACTTGACCCTGTTCCAATTATCGACCTTGTCTCTTTGCCTCATGTTTTTGGATACTGTTGCCTCTCTTGGATTGCCTGCCTGTGTACCGACCTATGCCCGTCTATTAAACCTCTCTTTTTGGAAACTGTCAATTTGTTTTGGAGTCGTGCATTTTTGGGTCCTATCCTCTGTTCCGTTCATGACACTATGGGGAAGACTGCAGACTTGACAACTGGCCAGAAGGCCATCATTGATAGCCTCCATAGGATGGGTAAGCCACAAACGTTCATAGCTAAGGAGGGTGGGTGTTCACAGAGTGTTCTGTCCAAGCATATCAATGGAAAATCTAGTGGAAGGACAAAATGAGGCAGGAGAAGATGCACCGGCAAAAGAGACGAGCGTGGGCTTCAGCGGATTATCAAACAGAGAAGTTTCAAAAATCTAGCAGAGACCCAGAAAGAGTGGAATGAGGCAGGAGTCACAGCTTCAAATACCACTACATCCGGGAGATGTGCTACAACTGTCGGGTTCCTCAGGTCAAAACACTTCTGAGCGTGAGCCAACGTAGGAAGCGTCTCAACTGGGCCAAGGAGAAGAAGGACTGGACTGTTGGCCAGTGGTCCAAGGTTCTCTTTACCGATGAAAGTAAACTGTGCCTTTCATTAGGGAATCAAGGTCCAAGGGTTTGGAGGAAGACTGATGAAGAACTGAACCCAAGTTGTTTGAGGTCCAGTGTGAAATATCCACAGTTAGTCACGGTTTGGGGTACAATGTCCCATCCAGGTGTTGGTAAACTCTGCTTTCTTAAATCCAAGATCACCGCAACAGTCTACCAGAATGTTTTAGAGGAGTTGATGATTCCTTCTGCTGAGGATCTGTATGGAGATGCAGATTTCATCTTCCCGCAGGACCTGGCCCCTGCCCATACCACCAGAAGCACCAAAACCTGGTTTGATGCTCATGCCGTCACAGTGCTTGACTGGCTAGCCAACTCGCCGGATCTAAACCCCATTGAGAATCTATGGGGATTATCAAGAGGAAAATTAGGGGCACCAGACCCAAAAACAAAGACGAACTGACAGCAAGCATCAAGGAAATCTGGGCTTCCATAATTCCCAGGCAATGCCACAAGGCTGATTGCCTCAATGCCACGGCGGATCGAGGCAGTGATTAAAGCAAAGGGATTTCCAACCAAGTATTGATTAACATATCGTTTTGAAAGCACCATATTTTGATTGATTTAATGTGACCCTAATTTCTTTCTTTTTTTTCTACAAAAACTGAGAAGTAAATGGCGATTTCTTCACATATTAAAAAATTTTTAATTCCTAATTTGGTGGGTTTTATGAGCTGGAAGCCCAAATTATGTAAAAATAAAGAAATGCTTGAATATTTTTAAATTATGGCCCCTAAATCTATAATCTATGAAAGTTTAAGTTTTTGAATGGAATTGTGGAAATAAATAAATTTTTCCTATTATATTATACTATAGATCTGGCTGGAACAGCATTATAGCAGATGGTAACTAACTTTGTAGATTACCACTCTTATGGATAAATAAATCTAAAATCCTTCGCTTACGACAATGTATCAGATTTTTAGCAGAGGTCATAATAAACCAATGATAACACCTATATAAACGCAGACATTGATTTTTGCCCAGTAAACAACTGAAAATGTTAAACAGTATCCCTTTAAAGACGAAGTAACAGGTCTGTGATTTAAATTTAAAAATTAAATTTAAAATTATTTAAAAATCATACAATGTGATTTTGTGGATTTTTTTCCACATTGTCTCTCATAGTTGAAGTGTGTCTATGATGAAAATTACAAACCTCTCTGGCTCTCCAAATAATTTTTTTCTCCACTCTCTTTTGTTCACTCATCAGTCAAATAAAAAAATAGCTTTCACACAATACTCAGGCATGCCATTAATCATTGTAACGAACTGGATCAATGTTATGTTTTCCTTCTGTACTAAATACTGAACAAAAAAATAAATTCTAATAAAATACTTTTAAACCATGAGCGTATTTAACACAAATAATGGCTATAAACACAGCACTTAATGTCCATCTGTGTTGTGATGTGTTGCTCTACTTATTTTTGTGCCACAACCCGTGTATTTGTCTTCTGCAGAAAATCAGCTCACAGCACACAGAACACAAACAAGCGAGGAAGATTCAAGATGGGAGAAACAGAGCAAGGGGCCACAAACAGAGACAACACAAACATGCTGATAAGGAATACAGGTAGTTAGTGACAGCAGGAGAAGGAGTAAAAATCTGGACACATTTAAACTTTATTGACAATACAAAGGCAGTGTATAGTTTGTAAGAAATAAAAAAGGCACACATCCATGCAATGGGAAGAATAAAGGCAAGCATTTGAACCTGATATTAATGAAGGTGCCAGTGTGTTTACTGCAATTGTTCCTGCTGATGCTATGCATTGTAACAATGCCAGTCCCTTCTGAGAGAATCCTCTCCAAGACAGGGCAGATCATTTCCGACAGAAACCGCATCAATTCCCCAAGGCTGACGCACTAGATTTTTCTCAATCCAAGTTTTCTGAATGCATATTTATTTTAATTTTTGCTTCGCACATTTTAATTTATATTTTGTCGTGTTGTGTGTTTAACAGGCACGGTGGAAGACTGGTCAGAGCGTATGCCTCACAGTTCTGAGGTCCGGGGTTCAATCCCCGGCCCTGCCTGTGTGGAGTTTGCATGTTCTCCCCGTGCCTGTGTGGGTTTTCTCCGGGCACTCCGGTTCCCTCCCACATCCCAAAAACATGCATGGTAGGTTAATTGACAACTCTAAATTGCCCGTAGGTGTGCATGTGAGTGCGAATGGTTGTTTGTTTGTATGTGCCCTGCGATTGGCTGGCAACCAGTTCAGGGTGTACCCCGCCTGCTGCCCGAAGATTGCTGGGATAGGCTCCAAACACGCCCGCGGCTCAGAAAATGGATGGATGGATGGATGAGTTTAACAGTGATTCTGTCGTTTCACTTTAAATTACTTTTGTAGGGGGAATTTTTTTTTTAAAAAGCTTAACATAGTTAAGTTCAATTGTAAATAGTGAATAAAAAAATTGTTTTTGTATTGTTATTTTACTGTAGCACCATATACAGTGAATAAATGTCATATTTCATAATAAACATACTTTATTTACATTATTTTTTGTAATAAATTATTTTAATTAACAAAAAAATCTGAAGAGCCGTCCAGATGTTTTTTAGTTTTTGTGAACCTATCCAAAAGAGGCGGTTCCCTAAAAAGAGCCGGAATTCCCAGGTAATGGTTCGGGAATGATTGGGAATGGCAACAGCATTTTCTTGTGGCACAGAAAAGTCAATTATGCAAAGGCAGCCCATTGGCTTTGTGATCTTGGCGCTGCAGCCAATCAGCAATCTGCGTTGTCCGTGGATAAAAAGGACGATGTTGTGCACGGTGACGGTATAGCTTCGCCAAGATAATAATTGCAACGATTTGGAAGACTGCTACGCTACACCGAATGCTCGAAGTGCAAAGAAAAACAACAACAAATCACCCAAACTCTGGAAACATGAAGAGCAGCGTGTGCAGGTGTCTGTTTGGCCCGGTGGATCACGAGCAGCTGCGCCGAGACTTGGAGTTGAGCTTCCGTGAAATATCTCTGGAGGACAGCCACCGCTGGAACTATAACTTCCACGCCGACACACCGTTGCCGGGCAGGTTTGAGTGGGAGGAAAGCCCCGCTGACTGCTCGGCGGAGTTTTACCGCAAGTCTCCCCGGCCCAAGCCCATATCTCCCGCCGGTGAGGACGAAGACAGTCCGGCTGAGTGTAAGGAAGGCAAGACCGACCGGGAGGACTGGCCCTGCGTCTCGAACAAGTGTCCCACTGAAGTGACGCCTGTCCGGAGGGGGAAGACTCCCCCCGTGATGGTGGTCAAGCGCAGAGACCATGTAGGAATCACAGGTAGCTAACAAATCGCCATTCAAGTGTGGTTAAAGGCTAGTCACCATACATATTGGCTGTGGAATAACCTTTACTGTATGTGTGTGTATTTCCTTGCAGACGTTTGTGTCAAGAGGAGGAGGACTACAGAAGACAGACACATCGACACTCTCACAACTTCCACTGAATCAGCTTTGTGCAAACCACAACTCTGGTGAACTGCCCAAATTGTCAACCAATTGCTGCTTGATTTTTTTATTTTTTTCTCCCCCTTTTTTGTTTCCATTGTATTTTCTAGTTCTCCTAATTTATTTTATTTATTTTCGCTTTTAATTTAATGTTCATTATTTCTATTATGTTGTGACCAAAAATGTTCAAACATGTTACAATTTGTTCATTTCTTGACATTGTTTGCTTAAAATATTTTATGCTGTCTTGGTTAATTTAAGGAAAACACTATTCTGTTGCCTACTGCGTTGTAGAGCAAGCGAGGTTTTAAATACCTGCTAAAGTTGTAAGTTTAATAAACTGTTCCATAAATTTTTCACTCTCAGGATTTGGTTGATGGAGGAATGCACTACCTTAACATCAAAGCAAAGCAAATTTATTTATATAGTGCATTTCATACACAAGGTAACTCAATGCGCTTTACATGATTAAAATCATTTAAAAACAAAGAAAAAAAACAGCTTATAAACATTTAAAACAAAGAGTGGGAAAAAATAAAATAAAAACACAATTTACAGTGCAAGAAATATCATTTAAAAGTGTAAATGCTCTAAAAAAAGAAGTCAAGAACTACTATAATATGGATTTCACTTAGAAACAAAAACATCAGTACTGTATTCTGTATAGCTCCAACTTATTATTAATATCTATTGCAAAAGATTTTCGTAGCGGCACGGTGAACGATTGGTTGGCACATCTGCCTCACACTTCTGAGGACCGGGGTTCAAATCCCGGCCCCGCCTGTGTGGAGTTTGCATGTTCTCCCCATGCCTGTGTGGGTTTTCTCCGGGTACTCCAGTTTCCTCCCACATCCCAAAAACATGCATGGTAGGTTGATTGACGAAATTGAGCTAAATTGGTGTGAATGTGAGTGCGAATGGTTCTTTGTTTATATGTGCCCTGCGATTGGCTGGCGACCAGTTCAGGGTTTACCCCGCCTCTCGCCCGAAGATAGCTGGGATAGCCTCCAGCACACCTGCGACCCTAGTGAGGATAAGCGAAACAGAAAATGGATGGATGGATAGATTTTCTTATTAGGATCCAAATTAACTTTTGGCCAATATGAAAAACTCACATGGACGTTTGTCTTTTTTTTTTTTTTGGGGGGGGGGGGGGGTGTCAGGCACAAATATATCTCACACAATATATACTCAGAATATTGGTACATCATTTTCCCTTACTGTACACACTATAATGTCTATGTTATTTACCATATAATATAATTTATAGCGGCACGGTGACCGACTGGTTAGCACATCTGCCTCACAGTTCTGAGGTCCCGGGTTCAAATCTGGCCTCACCTGTGTGGACTTTTGCACGTTCTCCCCGTGCCTGGCTGGGTTCTCCAGGTACTCCGGTTTCCTCCCACATCCCAAAAACATGCAGGGCAGGTTAATTGAAGACTCTAAAGTTGCCCGTAGGTGTGAATGTGAGTGCGAAAGGTTGTTTGTTTACATGTGTCTTGCGATTGGCTGGCGACCAGTTCATGGTCTTACCCGCCTCTCGCCCAGAGTTAGCTGAGATTGGCGCCAGCACGCCCGCCACCCTATTGAGGATAAGCGGTACGGAAAATGGATGGATGGATAATTTGTTGGACCCCACAGTACCTATTTGTACTTATAACAATTCCATGGTGTCTTTCTCTCCTTGTTGTAAAATGTATAAAAATATGTTCACAAATTTTCCATGGTATCAAATCAAACTTTATTTGTAAAGCACTTTTAATACAATGAAATGCAACTAACTCAAAGTGAATTCCGAACTAGGTACATAACATAAGGGTACTACAAATATGTACCCTTTGAAAGGGTACAGAAGTGTACCGCTTTTGGGAACTGTCGCAGTGAAAAACCATTGTGTCTGTAAGTTGTATCTTTAATAGATGTACAGTGAACCCCCATTGATTCCCGATTCGCCATTTGTGAATGGGCCTACTAGCAGCTTTATCTGTAAAAACCTGACTAACGATTATTTTCTGAAAAACTCATATTCCCACCAATACGTGTATTTCCTGGCTCTTTCTGATGCCGCCCACATGCTCTGCTCCTTCTAATGATAGTCAGCCGGCTTGACCACGAACGCAGCTTGATGGAAAATTCTAGCAGAGGTTCAACAGGCAGGTAACGCTCCTTGTGAGGTTGATGCCAGAAAAAGATTGATGGTAAATTTCTCAAAATGCAGCGCAAGGTACGGATAACTATTGGTAGTGGTGGAAGTTAACAGCTGATCTGCTGGTAATGGCAAGCTGCTCAATTTAAGGTGCAGTGAGTAAATTAAGTCTGTGCTATATTTAAAAAATGAGAGTATGCATCATTGATTCAAAAATGTAATACAATAGCTAATAGGAATGAAGAAATTGGTATTTTTATTTATAAGGGGTGTCCATTACTCAATAATTTTTGCAATTCGTGTCAGGACTTGGGTCCTTAACCCCTGTGAAATAAACGTTTGCGCTTGTGCCTTTTTTGAGTGTAGCGAGACACAATACATATTGCAATACTATAAAACATGCTTTTTTTTAACATTGGAAGAAAAGTATGCTTAAAATACAGGGTGTAAAAGGGAGAAAGTGACACTGATGATTAAGAGGGTGTGTCTTTTCCAGGTTGTGGTAACGGCCCACCTTCAACCTAGAGCCAATATGTTGACTCATCCCCATACATGGTCCTAGATCAGCTTCCTCATAGGTTTACATTCCACGAAAAAAATCCTTCAAAGCACTACAGTACTGTTTAATTTAATTTTTTTTTTTTTTGAGAAAAAAATGTCGATTTATTTTTAGACATGGACAAACAGTGGTTACTATGGTGAAAGAATGCAACAGTTTTCTCTCAAACCACATATTCTTTTCTTTTCTAATATTAAAATGTCTTTGGGGCTTCAACTGTTCAAAACCTTTGTTGCAGAAACTTGAGTATGTTAAAAACAAAAAGATGATATGATGATGCATTAATTCACTGATTTAATGGCAAAAATAAATATGATACAGAAGAATAAATCTCGGCAATAAATGAAAGAAGTACATTCAAAGTATTTGTATATTCAAACGTTGATAATAAAATAGTCTTTAGTCAGAAACATTCAAAGAATAAGATGAAAGCGACAACTTCCAAATTAATACGAGCACACTCCTCCCTCAGTGTTGGGTTTTCATCTCGAGAGCATCCAAAAGGCCATCTGGCCAGAGAGCAGGACAATGACCACAAAGCAGAGTGTGCCATCTATTTCTCCTGCAAATCAGCTTTTGTAGCTCCTCAACCCCCCGGGTCTTTCGTCAACTTTACTCTTTTCACTTGCTCCCTTTCATAGTCTAAGCTCTATTGTCACCGGCATGTGCCCAAACTATCTGACTGTTTACGCTCCTTTTTGGTTCATGTTTACTTGTATGTCTTTGTCCCAATGGGAGACTATTCATGTTCAAGTAATTATGTGTTACTCAAACATTACATTTGCAGTGTAGATGTTTAAAATGTAATAATGGCAGATACAAAGTTATATTAACTTATCACCGAGATTAAATATACCGTAATTTATTTGATGGAGAGTCAAAGTTTTATATGGGTCCCAAAGTATGAAATTGTAAAGCGTGCCTAGAAAAGAGTTATACAAGTGTAATGCATTATTATTATTATTAACTTATAACTATTAGAGTATTCGAGCGATATATTGATGTTCAAAGAAAGTAAATAGTTATAGAATCATAAGAAAGTCGAGCTAGAGCTAGGAGTAAGGGAGTAAAGTTTTTATTCCTACACTTTTTGAATTTGTATAGCTTAACTTGATTGTTAATTTAGTTAATTTAAATCTTTTCTATTTTGTTGTTGTTTTTATATCATTCTTACATGTTCGGAAAAAAAAAGTGATGTGTTTTGGAAACATTTATCCTGAAAGGTTTGAAGGAATTAAATGACAAATGAAAAGTTATGTTTCATGTTCATAGTAGCATTATCATAATTATGATAAATAGCAAGCATGTTGGAAATAATAAAAAACGGTTGACAGTCATTGTTAGATTTTTGTTATGATTGTTGTTATGCTGATGATGAATTTCCACTCTCAAATACGCAAAATGACACCAATTACCGGCGGCACGGTGGACGACTGGTTAGAGCGTCAGCCTCACAGTTCTGAGGACCCGGGTTCAATCCCCGGCCCCGCCTGTGTAGAGTTTGCATGTTCTCACCGTGCCTGCGTGGGTTTTCTCCGGGCACTCCGGTTTCCTCCCACATCCCAAAAACATGCATGAATTGGAGACTCTAAATTGCCCGTAGGCATGACTGTGAGTGCGAATGGTTGTTTGTTCCTATGTGCCCTGCGATTGGCTGGCAACCAGTTCAGGGTGTACCCCGCCTCCTGCCCGATGACAGCTGGGATAGGCTCCAGCACGCCCGCGACCCTAGTGAGGAGAAGCGGCTCAGAAAATGGATGGATGGATGGACACCAATTACCAAGTTTGGACACCAATTACCAAACCCCCAATCATCTCTACACAGCGCAAAGTCCAGCCACACTCAGCACACTTTAAGTGGGTGTGGCCCATTGTTTTGGACACTGCAGGCAGATGGTCACTTGGGTCTTTTCTCCACATGACTACTTGTGTAAAGGAATGTCTGGAAATCCCTTGAATGACCAGTGAAGAGAAGGTCACCATCTGCTGCCCAAAGGTCTCTTGTCTAAAGACCAGGGTATTCTGCATGCTTTAGCTATTTGCACAGCCCCCCCCGAACCCCACCACTGAAATCTCACAGCGACAAAGGAATCTCTTCTGCCAACAAGAGTGATGTACGATTGTGAAGGACACACTTGAATGCTACTAATCATACTGAAAGAGGAGGGCATGATTGAGTAATGGCTGAACATCATCTGCACTCAGAAAGTTGTGGCACATGTAATGCCCCCCACTCCACGAACTTGAATCTTGTTATTTCAATTTCTTATGTTATAACAAAGAGCACAACTGCCCTGTTAATGCCATGCTGATGACGGAACCCTGTCAGAACAGCTGTCAAGCTACCCAACATACATCATACATACATGCTTAATTCATGCAAAAATGCAAGAAAAAGGTGATAAACAATGAATGCAATCATCAACAAGAAAATTGAGTGATCAAGTCATCAATGTTTCTGCATCCTGAAATGTTCCAGTTGCACAGATGAAGCTATCAATGCTGCTAGGCAACAGGACAGGCAACACTATTTGTCACATTTGTCATCCTACATGCCACAGAGACGAGAGAGACTTGATGATCTTGAAAGAAAGCTTCGAGACTTCGATAAAATATACAATGTCTAATGGTAGGGCATGAGCAAAATGCAGGTGTCATAATCTTTAACCACAGAGGAAAAATGAATACAATAACCACTTAATTAGGTACACTAACTAATAAACCACACCCATACAAGAGCTGTATCAACATTTCTGATCAGACATTCTTGACATTGTCAGAGAGGTACGAATGCTGAGAGTCAAGCATTCATCATTCTTATGCTTGTTTATCCCGCACCTAATGGTACCCCTGTGGCTTGAGCTCCCTCAAAGAACAAAATGTGCTTGTTTGGAGCAGAAGAACTATTATTTTGCGCAGTCATAGCATTTATCAGAAAAGAAATATAGTATGGTTGTTTTCTGTGAGAATTTAATGTTTTGCCTCTCTCATGTGACTAAATAAGGAAACCTAAATATAAAACACTTCTTAATATGATGTGGTGCAGTTTCTCCTATCGACTTAAATTTGTCACTTGTGCACCTTAAAGATACGCGCTCTCGGTGGGGCAACTCTAAAATGTGGACGTTCCAAGTCAAATCCAGCTTCCTGCATATTTTCTAATTGATTAAGCGCCTTTCCTTTTATGCGTTTCTGGGGTTGCATTAGTTTGCAGTGTTTAAACTGCAGATTTAATTGTAGCCATGAACTAATCCCTCCCCCAGCTTGAGTCAAATCCATGCCCCCCACTAACTTGCAGAAGTGTCATTCTCAATCATGGCCATTCATATGATTGAAAAAGTGTGTAACGAAATAGCAGCACTAGCAATAACGGCTTTAGCACAGAAACAAAGCAGACGATAGCCGTGGCTGCTACATTGGGAGCATGACTTATTCGAAATTGAATGTTACTGTTACTATAACAATGTGGGCTCTATATTCTTGATTGGTGTGAATCCGGCCCAGCGGGTGGGATAACGCTGCGTTATGAAATTACCAAAACCCGGTCTAAACCGTTAGACCGGGTTTTGGTAATTTCATACAACAGTGCACCCCAGTGTAGTTAAAAGAGGGAGGTCTGCACCACTGTAGCAGTGAACATAGCTGATTTCAATCATATCCAATCCAAGCAGATCCTCTCATTCCCTTTAAATGTTGCATACTTATAGTCTTGCATGAAGACATCTCTGTGTGCAAGAGGACAATGCGTAAGCGATCAGTGAGTGAGTGGAGCATTGTCACTGCTCTTGGCTTGTGGCAACAGACAATGTAAGCTTATTAAACACAGAATGAGCTGGTGATAATTGCCGGTGACTTAGATATGTCCGCAGACCTCGTACCTATAAACTACCCCTATCATTCGGACTGGACAGGACAGGGACAGGAGGGGAAGCATGCAGGACAGGGGTCGTGGACCCAGCTGTACAACTGAAGTGTGGTGAGTGTGGCTATGTAAATTATAAACATCTGTAGGACCAGAGTGTAAGTGAGGGGATACGAAATAAATTTGCATAGTTATTTGTCACAGTGAGTGAGTGGCTCCACAACCAGCGAATAATCCCAGGGGTGTGTGTCTGCAGACAAATGCAAGTGAATTGACACCATTTTGCATGCACAATAACCGTCAGAAGTGTCCTGTAATTGCTGTGCCTGCACCGCGGGGGCTGAGGACCCCACCCCATCCAATCAAAATGCCCAAGAGTCCACCCGAAAGCAGCCCGGTGGACGGAACACCTCCCACACTGAGGGATCCAAGGTGGTCCAATGGCCCCATCGAGGCGCCCTGAAAACGGGCCACCCGGTGGAGGCCGCAGGTACCCAACGCCACCCCCCATCCAACCCCGTCCCACACGCCCTGCTACCACCGACCCCCCACCCCCACATCCACCCCCAGGAGAGCGAGACACCCCCCAACAAACCGCTAGACCCACAATGTAGGCAGTCCCCCCCCCACAGCCCGAAGGCAAGACGGTGTCCCCTGTTTGGTGGAAAGGAAGGCAGATGGGGGCACCTGATAAGGGAATGATAAGGGGGGCAACCCGGAGAGACAGCCACGGGGCATGGGAGGAGAGCCCCCACACCAAGCAGCCATCCAGCCAAAGGGGCCCGGCCCCAGGAGCACCACCATGAGCCTAGTGAAACCCACCTCACCCCCCGTAACTATAACTGCCAGGTCACAAACTGGCAGTCACTGGCTGTGTATAAGTTCCCCGAGTGGTGTGGTGCATGAAAATGTGGAGGGGCCCGTGAGGATGCGGGATGAGTTTGTGTAATGCATTAAAATCTTGGTGGTCAGGCAGGGCGGAGGAGTAGGGCATCTAGACCAGGAAACAGCATTGACGTACTGAAACCCTGTCCGACACCCACATTCTCCTGACCCCACACCAGCCCCCCAGGAAACCCTGAATATGTGTGTGTGCCCGGATGTGAGGAGTGAAAACAATATTTACAGTGAGTGGTGTTAGTGTGTGCTAAATGAGTGATTAAGAGGCATGGCTCCTGCAGGTCGGGACCATCCGGCGGGACAACCACGGGGAGAGCGGGCCACCACACCCACACCCGCACACCAGCCAAGACCCGCTACCCGCCCCCAGACCAGGCAAGGACAAAACCCCACAGCAGGCCCCACAGTCCGCAGGGCACCCCCCCCCAACCGCAGCTGGAGGCAAGGACCAGAGAGAAGAGGAGGAAGCAGGCCCAAGGATTGCCAATGGGGCCCCACTGCCCTCCACCAGCAGCCAGAACGGGGGACCAAGGTGGACGCCAGCTGGCACCACCCCAGCATCCGCGGAATATGGGCGAATCCACCACCAATGCACGCCGGGAGGCCCGCCAGGTAATCTCTCCATCCACTCCCAGCGAGACACCACTATCCTATGCTGTCTAGCCACACTCTCCCCTACCACTACCTTACAGTCAGTAACCTCCTTTTGATTACATCATCTGCACAAAATGTAATCTACTTCTGTGTTTCTACCTCCACTCTTGTTCCTGCCTCTTCTGGAAGAAAGTATTCACTACAGCCATTTCCATCCTTTTTGCAAATCTGTCCCTCCAAGTTCCTTTCCTGGATGCCAAACCTACCCATCACTTCTTCATCACACCTATTTCCTTCACCAACATGTCCATTACAATTGCACCAATCACAACTCTCTCTCTGTCTGGGATTCTCAGAACTACTTTGGTTAGCTCTTTCCAGGATGTTTCGTTCACCTCTAGGTCACATCCTACCTGTGGGGCATAAGCACGAATCACATTATACATAAAACCCTCAAATTCAAGTTGCAGCCTCATCACTGACACTGATCTGACACTTTTTTCACCTCAAAGACATTCTTAGCTAACTGTTCCGTTAAAATAACCCCTACTCATTTCTCTTCCCATCTACAGCATGGTAAAAAAAAAAATTTGAACCCTGTCCCATAAGGCTTACTGCCTGTCCACCTGCTCTCCTGGACACAACATATATCAACCTTTCTCCTAATCATCATGTCAACCATCAAAGTCCCCACATTCAGTTCTAGGCTCTGTGCTTTCCTCTTCTCTTTCTGCCTAAGAACCCCTTTCCACCTCTCCTTCGTCTTCGACCCACAGTAGCTGAATTTCCACCGGCGCCCTGTAGGTTAACGGCGTCAACAACTATTCAGTTACACCTTCTGCCTCTGATGAGTTGTTTTTTTCCACGGGCACAGTGGTTTCTTGCAAATCAAATTAGAGGCACAAGATGGGACCAGAGAGCGCTGCTTTTTTCACATATCATTTTACTCATGGACTACTGTCAGGTCTTACTGACAGTTTTATTAAATATGACAACAAGTGTCTTCCTCTTGATGTGAAGCACCCCAGGAAGGTGAAACATCATATTGCACTTGGATGCAGTTACAATTTATTCCACAAGTAATATTGAAAAGAGACTTCCAGAAAGCTATCAAATGTATGTATCCTGCCACTGTTTCAAATGGACAATGTACAATTAAGGAAAAAGATTGCAGTTTCAAGTTTTCGTCAAGGTTATCATACATTTGATGAACTAATTTGAAAGCCAATTGTCACTGTAGTTATTACCTTCATCTGTATCTGCTCCACGCTCCTCTCCACTGCAGAGTACGTGGATGCCACTTCCTCCTACAGTTAAATTAGGCAAAGGCCCTGGTGGGCCACTTCCAGTCTCTCATGCATGCCTGAGATACGCAGTGATTTTGTTTTTCACAGAGGTCCATAAATCCATTTGTGCTTCAGCACAGTGGCGGTACTTGTACACCTCACCAAGGCGGCGATATTCTGAAATAAGCCCAGATAGTGTTCTTTTGGCGAGAGTCAGCCTTCCCCTGACCAAACAAAATTGCAGGGTGCCTTTGGTCACACTGCGCCAGCACCTCACCTCATCTTTGAAAGTTGGCTTCCTTTTAGACATCATTATTTCATATTACTGTGACAAATTTGAGGGCTTTCAGACTTCAATATGATTATACTTTGGCCAAAAGCATAGCATTAGCAAATTCTTAATCATCCATCCATCTATTTTCTACCGCTTATCCGAGGTCGGGTCACGGGGGCAGTATCTTTAGCAGGGACGCCCAGACTTCCCTCTCCCCAGCCACTTCATCCAGCTCTTCCGGGGGGATCCCGAGACGTAGTCTCTCCAGCGCGTGTCCTGGGTTGTTCCCGGGGGGTCTCCTCCCGGTGGGACGTGCTCGGAACACCTCACCAGGGAGGCGTCCGGGAGGCATCCGAATCAGATGCCCCAGCCACCTCATCTGGCTCCTCTCGATGTGGAGGAGCAGCGGCTCTACTCTGAGATCCTCCCAGATGACCGAGCTTCTCACCCTCTCTCTAAGAGAGAGCCCGGACACCCTGCGGAGGAAACTGATTTCGGCCGCTTGTATCCGGGATCTTGTTCTTTTGGTCATGACCCACAGCTCGTGACCATAGGTGAGGGTAGGAACATAGATCGACTGGTAAATTGAGAGCTTCGCCTTTCGGCTTAGCTCCTTGTTCACCACAACAGACTGATACAAAGTCTGCATCACTGCAGACGCTGCACCGATCCGCCTGTTGATCTCCCGTTCCATTCTTCCCTCACTCGTGAACAAGACCCCGAGATACTTTAATTCCTCCACTTGGGACAGGATCTCATCCCCGACCTGGAGAAGGCACTCCACCCTTTTCCGACTGAGGACCATGGTCTCAGATTTGGAGGTGCTGATTCTAATCCCAGCCGCTTCACACTCGGCTGAGAACTGCTCCAGTGAGAGTTGGAGATCACGGCTTGATGAAGCCAACAGAACCACATCATCTGCAAAAAGCAGAGATGCAATACTGAGGCCACCAAACCGGACCCCCTCTATGCCTCGGCTGCACCTTGAAATTCTGTCCATAAAAGTTATGAACAGAATCAGTGACATGGCGGAGTCCAACCCTCACCGGAAACGAGTCCGACTTACTGCTGGATATGCGGACCAAACTCTGACTCCTGTCCTACAGGGACAGAACAGCCCGTATCAGGGGGTTCGGTACCCCATACTCCCAAAGCACCCTCCACAGGACTCCCCGAGGGACACGGTCGAATGCCTTCTCCAAGTCCACAAAACACATGTAGACTGGTTTGGCGAACTCCCTGCTGAGGGTATAGAGCTGGTCCACAAAGGGGGACCACCATCCCAGTCTGCCAATCCAGAGGCATTGTCCCCGATGTCCACGCGATGTTGCAGAGGCGTGTCAACCAGGACAGCCCCACAACATCCAGAGCCCTTAGGAACTCCGGGCGAATCTCATCCACCCCCGGGGCCTTGCCACCGAGGAGCTTTTTAACCACCTCGGTGTCCTCAACCCCAGAAATAGGAGAGCCCGCCTCAGAGAACCCATACTCTGCTTCCTCATGGGAAGGCGTGTCGGTGGAATTGAGGAGGTCTTCGCAGTATTTTTCCCACCAACTCACAACGCCCTGAGTCGAGTGAGCAGCGCCCCATCCCCGATATACACAGTGTTGATGGTGCACTGCTTCCCCCTCCTGAAACGGCGGATGGTGGACCAGAATTTTCTTCGAAGCCGTCAGGAAGTCTTTCTCCATGGCCTCACCGAACTCCTCCCATGCTCGAGTTTTTGTTTCAGCAACCACCAAAGCTGCATTCCGCTTGGCCAGCCGGTACCCATCAGCTGCCTCAGTAGACCCACAGGTCAAAAAGGCCCGATAGGACTTCTTCTTCAGCTTGACGGCATCCCTCACCGTTGGTGTCCACCAACGGGTTCGGGGATTGCCGTCACGACAGGCAGCGACCACCTTACGGCCACAGCTCTGGTCGGCCGCCTCATCAATGGAGGCGCGGAACATGGTCCACTTGGACTCGATGTCCACCGCCTCGCCCGGAACATGAACAAAGTTCTGTCGGAGGTGGGGATGGACAGGGTATTCTGCCAGACGTTCCCAGCAGACCCTCACAATACGTTTGGGCCTGCCACATTGGACCGGCATCTTCCCCCACCATCGGAGGCAACTCACCACCAGGCGGTGATCAGTTGCCAGCTCCGCCCCGCTCTTCACGCGAGTGTCCAAGACATGCAGCCACAAGTCCGATGACACGACCACAAATTCGATAATCGAACTGTGACCTAGGATGTCCTGGTGCCAAGTGCACGTGTGGACACCCTTATCCTTGAACATTGTGTTGGTTATGGACAATCCGTGATGAGCACAGAAGTCCAATAACAGAACACCGCTCGGTTTCTTATCGGGGGGGGTGTTCCAATCACCCCTTTCCAGGTCCCACTGTCATTGCCCACGTGAGCATTGAAGTCCGCCTGCAGAACGATGGAGTCCTCAGCGGGAGCGCTCTCCAGCAACACCTCCAAGGACTCCAAAAAGGGTGGGTACTCAGAACTGCTGTTTGGTGCATAGGCACAACAACAGTCAGGAGCTGTCCACCCACTCGAAGGCGCTCGCCTTCGAGCCCCACCTCCAGGCCTTGCTCCAGAGGGGCCTGCCTCCCGGGCAAGGGAAACCTCGGTCCACTTATATTTTTCATCATAGGAGTCTTTTACTCGTGCTTTGTATGGTCCCTCACCTAGGACCTGTTTGTCATGGATGACCCTACCAGAAAACATTCCTGACAGCCTGATGAATAAAATTGTCTTTGACTCAGCTCGTCCTGGCCCGCAGACTCCTGCCTGGCAGCAGATAGAAGAGGCTGTGTGAAGGATGGGTGGCATCCCCCGCTTTGTGTGTGAGGTGAGTGATGTAAATGTACTGCAGGGAGGGATGAGAGGTTCCGATCTTCTCAGCTCTCTGCCCTCACTATGTGATGGAGAGTCTTGTCGCAGGATGCGGTGCAGGCTCTGTACCACACAGTGATGCAGTTGGTCAATATGCTCTCTATGGTCCCTCTGTAGAACGAGCACGTAGTTGAAGAACTAATATTACGGCCACTATAGCTTTGGTTGTGGTCAGAACAATGGCAATGGGCCAAGATTTTAAATTTTATGAGGTAATGGTCGGACATAGGGAAGTACCATTACACCGTCGGTCGCAATGTCCCGGGTTAAAACCAAATCTAAAGTATTACCGTTATTATGGGTCGGTTCATGTATTAATTGAACAACACACTATGCTGAATTATTTTATTTGAATCTTCATTCAATCTTTTTGCCATTGTAGCCAGCAGAAAGTAGGAGCACGCAGGCTTCCAAGACTGATGAAAAATGTCGGCAAGTGCCAATAAATGTGTCTCAACCTATCTGGATTTCATTGTAACCTGCTGTTGTTTATACTAATCCAGTATTTTTCTGTCTTTCTCATAGTCACAACGGTGACAGTGGGATTAATGATGAGTTTATGAATGATTGGCAGTACCTCACAACTGTGAGCACTTTGATTTAAACATTGCTTGAAATATTTTTATCCATCTTTCTCTTATCACTCCTACGCCTTGACTTGCTCTGCTCTTCTAAAGAAAAAAAAGATGAACCACTAGCAAATTTGAGAGTCTGGAACAGGAGAGCAGGAATACAAAGATCAGGGAAAAACGGAGTAAGCAAATGATGGATTTGTCTCATCAGAGAACTGAGGGAGAAGAACCTTAATGTAGAGCTAAAATATAAGTTTGATTTTTACCCTGTTAAAATGAAAATAACTTTTAAGGGTATGCATGTTTACCAGGGTGCTCCAAAATAATTGCATTGGGAAGGATTTCAAGAAATAATATTGCAATTGCCAGATAGATGCTTTAACTCCTATGATTCTCAAAGTTTAGTATCTCTGCACGTGATTTTAGCTTTAAATGTGCCATTTTCTTCTTAGTACACACCAGATTAGCGTAGGTCCTGAACTAAATATTTGCGTGGAATAAATTTTATATTCATGAATAAAAATAGTTTTGAATCAAAAATTTATTTTGAATCGTATCTTGACTTTGAGAATCCAAATCGAATTAGATGGTGATTTAGGCATATCGGCGCACCCTTAATGTTTATATTTTTCCAAGACTTCAAAAGTATTATTTTAAAAAGGGACTTACAATTTTTTTCTACTTAGTACATTACAGGGCTTAAAATAGACCACCGTACAAAGCACAGCCATGAAAACTCGAAGGACCAGGGAGAGTTTGTCCTCATGCTCCACATCCATGGTCCAAAGTCCTACCACTACCTCAGAGAAAATCGGCAACTTCCTCTCCACATTAAAAAATCTTGCAAATGTAGGCATGCTGCACTTTAAGTAATTAAATATACTGGTTGAAATCCATTTGACAGTAAAGTCCTGCAACTGTGTTTTTAAGATGGAAGACAGCAAATCTTCAGCTACAACAAATGTCATTTAATGCATTGTCATCTTATAGTTTTGAAATTGTTTTTAAGAAATTAATTATTGAACAAAATAGGGTCAAAGAGGTTATCTGTGTATGTTAAATAATCTTTTCCTTTTCTTAACTTTAAGTTGTTTGAGGTCCAGTGACACAAAAACCCAGCCTCAACCAGACTATACTGGACGTGTTGCAAAGTAGATGGGAGGAAGACCCTGAGAAATATGGACGCACAACACTCATGCTGGATGCCATGTCCAGTATGATCACAAGACAACATCTGTCTGGATTTGTGGATGGTATGGTATGGAGGAGACCCCTGTTGTAACAGAGGCTATGGTTTTTATTGTGGCGGGATTCCAACGACTTTGGAAGGCACCGGTTGCTTGCTACCTGAACAGACACACAGAAGGTCCTGGTTGTATACATGGACTGGAGGAAGGTCTGTTTGACAATTGACAGAATAGAATAGAACTTTATTGTCACTGTCACAGGAACAATGGAAATCAGAAAGGCATTTCACAATTTGAAGTGTTGAGGGAAAAAAATGAAATTGAAATATAAGCACACAATTATCAAAAGACCCCCCTGGACTACTTACTGTACATACATCTCTCTGTTGTATGTTACTTTGGATAAGCTATCAACTCATTTTGCAATGTGTAGGTGGCCCTGGCTGCACAGACATTGAGTGAATGAATGTTCCCTGGGAACTTGCTATTTTGTTAATGAGGCTGACAGGTTGGTTGATTTTGATGAATTTATTTACAGTACTTTACATTTTTTCAGACAAATTGTTTCAGACAAAAAAAGCTGGACGTCGTATTCCCACTGTGGTTTGGATATTTGAGTAGCCTTGCTTTAGATGATTTCACTTAATGCTGGTATTTTATTTTGTATAGCTGATTGACAAGTTGTTCAATACAGTGAAAAGCCGCAATCCCTGATCCAAAGAGTACAAAGCTCTGTGTGGTTTCAATTTAAAGTGGAAAGAGGAGTTGTTGACAAAGCCAGGAAGTACTTGATCAGTTTGCTCATGAAAGATGGCACACCCATTCACTGATCAAAGAGGTCATTTAGTATTACATCTTTGTATACGTACAGTATGTTCATGGCACCAAAGGTTCATATGGGGGTTCCTTCCCTTGTTGGGATCACGTTAAAAAAAAAGAAGCTCTTTTCTCTTGTTCGAATCAAGTTCATACAGTCTTTTCTCTCTCTCTCTCTAAATCTTCTGGTCAGTGCTTTATTAGGTGAGATTAGAATCAATACAGTGTGTATCTTACTCTTGGTCACAATTTCTTGTAATTTTTTGGGGGGGAATTTTTAGGTTATGTAAGAAAGGGTATGTTTTTTTTCTTCCATACAATAGTTTTGTTCAAATCTTTTTGCAAGCCAATTAACTTTTTGTTGTTGGAATTGTGTTCAGTGAGTTTTAGGTAAAGGTGCATCATGGAAAGTACGTTCCAATTATGCTTCATCGTTCCAATGCTTTTGCTGCCTGTTATTTTTTTAGTCCGATAGTTCTCAAACATGTATGGCATGCATTTTTTAAAGGTTTCCTCGTCCTGTTCTATTATTCCTATTTGCTTTTTTGTTCTAGAAGTACAACCCCAATTCCAATGAAGTTGGGACGTTGTGTTGAACATAAATAAAAACAGATTACAATGATTTGCAAATCATGTTCAACCTTTATTTCATTGAATACACTACAATGACAAGATATTTAATGTTCAAACTGATAAACTTTGTTTTTAGTAAATCATTAACTTAGAATTTTATGGCTGCAAGCCATTCCCAAAAAGCTGGGAAAGGTGGCAAAAAAGACTGAGAAAGTTGATGAATGAACATCCCACAGGTGAACAGGCTAATTGGAAACAGGTGGGTGCCATGATTGGGTACAAAAGGAGCTTCCCTGAATTGCTCAGTCATTCACAAGCAAAGATGGGGCGAGGTTCACCTCTTTGTGAGCAAGTGCGTGAGAAAATAGTCGAACAGTTTAAGGACAATGTTCAACAACATACAATTGCAAGGAATTTAGGGATTTCATCATCGACGGTCCATAATATCAAAAGGTTCAGAGAATCTGGAGAAATCACTGCATGTAAGCGGCAAGGCCAAAAACCAACATTGAGTGCCCATGACCTTCGATCCCTCAGGCGGCACTGGATCAAAAACCAACATCAATGTGTAAAGGATATCACCACATGGGCTCAGGAACACTTCAGAAAACCAATGTCAGTAAATACAGTTCAGCGCTACATCCGTAAGTGCAACTTGAAACTCTACTATGCAAAGCAAAAGCCATTTATCAACACCCAGAAACGCTGCCGGCTTCTCTGGGCCCGAGCTCATCTAAGATAGACTGATGCAAAGTGGAAAAGAGGAAAAGAACCACCCGGACTGTTATGGACACAAAGTTCAAAAGCCAGCATCTGTGATAGCACCAGTAATGCTGAAAGGTACATACACATTTTGGAGAAACATATTCTGCCATCCAAGCAACACCCCTGCTTATTTCAGCAAGACAATGCCAAACCACATTCTGCATGTGTTACAACAGCGTGGCTTTGTAGTAAAAGAGTGCAGGTACTAGACTGGCCTGCCTGCAGTCCAGACCTGTCTCCCATTGAAAATGTGTGGCACATTATGAAGCGTAAAAGATGACAACGGAGACCCCGGACTGTTGAACAGCTGAAGCTATACATCAAGCAAGAATGGGAAAGAATTCCACCTACAAAGTTTCAACAATTAGTGTCCTCAGTTCCCAAACGTTTATCGAATGTTGTTAAAAGACCAAGATGGCGCCTACCAGTGTGGTCGCCTCGGAATGCAGCCCTATGGGGGGCACAAGTCAGTGCAAACTGTAGGCCGGTCCCAAGCCCGGATAAATGCAGAGGGTTGCGTCAGGAAGGGCATCCGGCTTAAAACCTTGCCAAACAAATATGAGCGTTCATCCAAAGAATTCCATACCGGATCGGTCGTGGCCCGGGTTAACAACGTCCGCCACCGGCGCCGTCAACCTGCAGGGCGCTGTTGGAAATTCAGCTACTGTGGGTCGAAGTCAAAGAAGAAGAAGAAGAAGAAGAGGTGGAAAGCGGGTTCGTCGGCAGAAAGAGAAGAGGAAAACACAGAGCCTAGAACTGAATGTGGGGACTTTGAATGTTGGGACTATGACAGGAAAATCTCGGGAGTTGGTTGACATGATGATTAGGAGAAAGGTTGATATATTGTGTGTCCAGGAGACCAGGTGGAAAGGCAGTAAGGCTAGAAGTTTAGGGGCAGGGTTTAAATTATTTTACCATGGTGTAGATGGGAAGAGAAATGGAGTCGGGGTTATTTTAAAAGAAGAGTTGGCTAAGAATGTCTTGGAGGTGAAAAGAGTATCAGATCGAGTGATGAGGCTGAAATTTGAAATTGAGGGTGTTATGTGTAATGTGATTAGTGGCTATGCCCCACAGGTAGGATGTGACCGAGAGGTGAAAGAGAAATTCTGGAAAGAGCTAGATGATGTAGTTCTGAGCATCCCAGACAGAGAGAGAGTCGTAATTGGTGCAGATTGTAATGGACATGTTGGTGAAGGTAATAAGGGTGATGAAGAAGTGATGGGTAAGTACGGTATCCAGGAAAGGAACTTGGAGGGACAGATGGTGGTAGACTTTGCAACAAGGATGCAAATGGCTGTAGTGAACACTTTTTTCCAGAAGAGGCACGAACATAGGGTGACCTACAAGAGCGGAGGTAGAAGCACACAGGTGGATTACATCTTGTGCAGACGATGTCATCTGAAGGAGGTTACCAACTGTAAGGTAGTGGTAGGGGAGAGTGTGGCTAGACAGCATAGGATGGTGGTGTGTAAGATGACTCTGGTGGTGGGGAGGAAAATTAGGAAGACAAAGGCAGAGAAGAGAACCATGTGGTGGAAGCTGAGACAGGACGAGTGTTGTGCAGCTTTTCGGGAAGAGGTGATACAGGCTCTCGGTGGACGGGAAGAGCTTCCAGAAGACTGGACCACTGCAGCCAAGGTGATCAGAGAAGCAGGCAGGAGAGTACTTGGTGTATCTTCTGGCAGGAAAGGAGAGAAGGAGACTTGGTGGTGGAACCTCACAGTACAGGAAATCATACAAGGAAAACGGTTAGCTAAGAAGAAGTGGGACACTGAGAGGACCGAGGAGAGGCGAAAGGAATACATTGAGATGCGACACAGGGCAAAGGTAGAGGTGGCAAAGGCAAAACAAGAGGCATATGATGACATGTATGGCAGGTTGGACACTAAAGAAGGAGAAAAGGATCTATACAGGCTGGCCAGACAGAGGGATAGAGATGGGAAGGATGTGCAGCAGGTTAGGGTGATTAAGGATAGAGATGGAAATATGTTGACTGGTGCCAGCAGTGTGCTAGGTAGATGGAAAGAACACTTCGAGGAGTTGATGAATGAGGAAAATGATAGAGAAGGGAGAGTAGAAGAGGCAAGTGTGGTGGACCAGGAAGTGGCAATGATTAGTAAGGGGGAAGTTAGAAAGGCATTAAAGAGAATGAAAAATGGAAAGGCAGTTGGTCCTGATGACATTCCTGTGGCGGTATGGAAGCATCTAGGAGAGGTGGCTGTGGAGTTTTTGACCAGCTTGTTCAATAGAATTCTAGTGCGTGAGAAGATGCCTGAGGAATGGAGGAAAAGTGTACTGGTGCCCATTTTTAAGAACAAAGGTGATGTGCAGAGCTGTGGCAACTATAGAGGAATAAAGTTGATGAGCCACACAATGAAGTTATGGGAAAGAGTAGTGGAGGCTAGACTCAGGACAGAAGTGCGTATTTGCGAGCAACAGTATGGTTTCATGCCTAGAAAGAGTACCACAGATGCATTATTTGCCTTGAGGATGTTGATGGAAAAGTACAGAGAAGGTCAGAAGGAGCTACATTGTGTCTTTGTAGATCTAGAGAAAGCCTATGACAGAGTACCCAGAGAGGAACTGTGGTACTGCATGCGGAAGTCTGGAGTGGCAGAGAAGTATGTTAGAATAATACAGGACATGTACGAGGGCAGCAGAACAGCAGTGAGGTGTGCTGTCGGTGTGACAGAAGAATTTAAGGTGGACGTGGGACTGCATCAGGGATCAGCCCTGAGCCCCTTCCTTTTTGCAGTGGTGATGGATAGGCTGACAGATGAGGTTAGACTGGAATCCCCGTGGACCATGATGTTTGCAGATGACATTGTGATCTGCAGTGAAAGCAGGGAGCAGCTGGAGGAACAGTTAGAAAGATAGAGGCATGCACTGGAAAGAAGAGGAATGAAGATTAGCCGAAGTAAAACAGAATATATGTGCATGAATGAGAGGGGTGGTGGGGGAAGAATGAGGCTACAGGGAGAAGAGATGGCAAGGGTAGAGGACTTTAAATACTTGGGGTCAACCGTCCAGAGCAATGGTGAGTGTGGTCAGGAAGTGAAGAAACGGGTCCAAGCAGGTTGGAACGGGTGGAGGAAGGTGTCAGGTGTGTTATGTGACAGAAGAGTCTCTGCTAGGATGAAGGGCAAAGTTTATAAAACAGTGGTGAGGCCAGCCATGATGTATGGATTAGAGACAGTGGCACTGAAGAGAAAACAGGAAGCAGAGCTGGAGGTGGCGGAAATGAAGATGTTGAGGTTCGCTCTCGGAGTGACCAGGTTGGATAAAATTAGAAATGAGCTCATCAGAGGGACAGCCAAGGTTCGATGTTTTGGAGACAAAGTTAGAGAGAGCAGACTTCAATGGTTTGGACACGTCCAGAGGAGAGAGAGTGAGTATATTGGTAGAAGGATGATGAGGATGGAGCTGCCAGGCAAGAGAGCTAGAGGAAGACCAAAGAGAAGGTTGATGGATGTCGTGAGGGAAGACATGATGGCAGTTGGTGTTCGAGAGGAGGATGCAGGAGATAGGCTCTCATGGAAAAGGATGACGCGCTGTGGCGACCCCTAACGGGACAAGCCGAAAGGAAAAGAAGAAGAGTGTGGTCGCCTCGGTAACGCGCTCTCTAGTATTGTTTTTTTCGTCTTTGGAGACATTACACGACTCACTTACACAAGGGGAGACTTGTTAACCATCAAGGAGGCTACTCCGGACTTTCACAAACATCCCAACTTCACTGGAATTGGGGTTGTAAATTTATTTCAAGGACACTTAATTTGACAATAAATTTTACAGCAAGGCGCGCAAAGTATATTTTGCATTACAATTTACCAACTAGGGATGTCATTTTAGAAAAGGAAAGGCTATATTACTACGTGCACCAGGTAATTGAACAAATGCTTTCATATGAATGAAGTTAGTATTTGTAGAAATGTTTGGCCTGAACAGCTACACCGATCCATGTGTAGATGCAGCTAAATAAAAGGAATATTCGGAATTTTAGTTACAAAACATAGATCCATAGATAGATCGATAGATGCATAGATAGATAGATAGGTAGATCAGGCACTGTCGTCCGATTTTGCGGAGAGCTGCTCATAGCTTGGCAAACCGTCATGACTGGGGTTGATATTGCCGGTGTGGCAAGGCTGTGGCTTCAGTCTTCCTTCACGCTCACTCCCACTGACATCCCTCCGGTCCGGCAGAATACTGAGAGAGTTTGCAATGCGGTTCAGCATCAGATCCATTTGTGAGATCTATGAAGTGAAGGCATTGTCGGAATCATCATTAGTAAATCCAACAATTTTATACTAAAGTCTACAGCTCCAGTGTATCCACTAATGTGCTGCCTGATTTCTCACCTGCTCAAAGCCTTGTCATCACATCATCCCAACCCTCATTCACCTTCATTAGCTCCAAATCAAGCTTCAGATAGTTTTTGAACTTCAAGTGATTCATAAATAAATTACGAACAATTTGGTTGATAATTTTTTTCAAAAGAAACATTACCTCTGGTTGCATACAATTTTCAGTTTACCAACAGTCTTGGCATGGCAGCGGAAGGCCCAGAACTTGTGCTTTTTCTCGTGCTGCATAAACATAAAAAAACGCCGCCACATCCCACAAAGCATTGGAAAGCTGCTGTGCATTGTGGAAGGTGGGAGTAATTTTGGGCTAGCAGTAACCACAGTGAAAGTGAACATTACTGTACCCGAAAAGAGTACGACACGGTACAGTGATTTGATAGCGAACCCACTGTTATTTCATCATTATAAATTGCTTTCACCTATTCCTATATTGCACAGCATTTATTTTTGTCTGTTATTTTTGTCTATATGTGCCCTGCAAATGGCTGGTGTACAAAAGTCATAGACATATAGACTCCAGCTCAGCCCGAGTGAGATAATCACCCCTTAAATTCTTCACTCTTTGTTATATTGCAGCCATTTGTTAAAATCATTTAAGTTCATTTTTTGCCCTCATTAATGTACACAAAGCACCCCATATTGACAGAAAAAAACAGAATTGTTGAAATTTCTGCAGATTTATTACAAAATAAAAACTGAAATATCACACCATAAGTATTCAGACCCTTTGCTGTGACACTCATTTCACTCTGGTGCTTTCCATTTCTTCTGATCATCCTTGAGATGGTTCTAGACGTTTATTGGGGTCCAGCTGTGTTTGATTATACTGATTGGACTTGATTAGGAAAGACACACCCCTGTCTATATAAGACCTTACAGCTCACAGTGCATGTCAGAGCAAATGAGAATCACAAGGTCAAAGGAAATGCCTGAAGAGCTCAGAGACAGAATTGTGGCAAGATCTGGCCAAGTGTTACAAAAATAAATTCTGCTGCACTTAAGGTTCCTAAGAGCACATTGGCCTCCATAATCCTTAAATGGAAGACGTTTGGGACGATCAGAACCTTTCCTAGAGCTGGCCGTCTGGCCAAACTGAGCAATTGGGGCAGAAGAGCCTTGGTGAGAGAGGTAAAGAAGAACCCAAAAGATCAATGTAGCTGAGCTCCGGAGATGCAGTCGGGAGTAAGTTCAAGAACGTCAACAACCACTGCAGCCCTCCACCAGTCAGGGCTTTATGGCAGAGTAGCTCGACGGAAGCCTCTCCTCAGTGCAAGACACATGATAGCCCGCATGGAGTTTGCTAAAAAACAAACTGAAGGACTCCAAGATGGTGAGAAATAAGATTCACTGGTCTGATGAGACCAAGATAGAAACTGTTGGCCTTAATTCTAAGTGGCATGTGTGGAGAAAACCACGTGTGTTGATGCCTGCACACTGCCTGCACCAAAGTCAGGCGAGTGTACCACTACACCATCAGTGACTCGGATCCCCAAATCCAAGTCTGAAAAACTTGTTGTATCATTCCCAAACAGACTAATGGCTGCATTAGCTCAAAAGGATGCTTCTCCAAAATACTGAGCAAAGGGTCTGAATACTTATGGCTGTGTGATATTTCAGTTTTTCTTTTTAATCAATCTGCAAAAAAAAAAAAAAAGAAAAAAAAAAAACATTTTGTTTTTTCTGTCAATATGGGGTGCTGTGTGTACATTAATGTGGAAAAAAAATAACTTAAATGATTTTAGCAAATGGCTGCAATATAAAAAAAGTGAAAAATTTAAGGGGGTCTGAATACTTTCCGTACCCACTGTCTGGTCGCGTCTAAATATTTCTGACTATGTTAAATTTTGATATTTTAAAAAGACACCAGAACCACATTTCATATTGTCCTTTGCTTGAGTTCATTTTGAGGAGGTTGTACAGCAAGAACACTTGCGTGTGTGTGTGTTGTGCATGTGTTTAAAAATGCTGATAAAGTCGAATGAATCAAAATTCTGCCAAATATTACATTATAACTCTACCTTGTCCTCCATTCTGCTGAGTCGGGAGCCAATAGAGTTGCTTCCCTTGTCTTTAGCTCGATCTAAAAACAGGAAGAGCAGTTAAAGAAAAGGTATTTCTGCTCCAACAGTTAATATATTTGAAGGAACAGTTAAGTGAAGAATTACCTGCTCCCGTCTGGAATAAAGTTATCTTCCCTAATGACTGGTCCAGTCTGGAGACATGAAAACTAATCAGACATTCAACAACAGAACTAATCAGACATTCAATAATGGCTAATCTAAGCTATTCCTCGTGTGGTGTGTTGGTGGGATCGTCCTTCATTCATCTGTACAAAGGTTGCTAAAGTGATATAATCACCTTCTCTGCAGCTCCTTGATCCGCGCCATTAGGTTGAGGTGACCCTGGGTGTATTGCTCAATCACATCTCGGACTTCATATGGTTTACGAGCTTGCTATTAGGATAAAGAAGATTTCATTTATATATTTCTGCTATATCATCAATGGTATACATCTCTCAAAGTGTCATCTAAAAGTTTTTTTTTTTTTTTCAAAAAATCACAAATACAAATGTTCTTGACACAAAATAACTTACTGACCTGGAACTTTCTCTTAGCCACATAAAGGCGCAATTTTTGGATCACACGGATGGCTTGTCTGTGATTCTCTGATAGTCTAGTAAAAGGTTTTCACATCAAAACAGTGTGATGAAGTTGTTAATGTTGAAAAAAAGCAATCAATCAATCTGATTCATCAATGAAAACATGCCACGATTAAAATATGCTGTTGTCATTGTCTAATGTACGCAAATTTGTATATGTACAAAATGTATTTGGGTGGCAAGAAGGCGAACAGGTGATCTTTCTGACTCACCACCCTATAAGTTATTATGCCCTTCTCTTTTTCCAACAGAAATGTGGTGGTTTAAAGTGAAGCAATTTTACAGCTGCATATGAATAAATCGGGCACATACAGTATGACTATGACAATGAATACATATATAAAGGTGCTCAACCAGGAAACCCACCATAATACTGAAGTTGAAGGAGGTGCAAAACATTACAAAAGAAGAGCAACAAAAGGTAAAGTAAAATACCGGTACTTCCGTTTTAGCAGCTGCATGCATAGAGCAACACGTTTGAGAATTTGGCTGTTTTATTGACATCCTAACAAAAAAGAGAGTAGCACATTTAGCCACAGTTATGATGATGAACTACTGCTTTCCACCAGGGCTCTCAATCAACTGGACATGCTATCGCCAGATGGCACCGTATTATTGGGCGCAGGCATGGTAAAACATACGCTAGCTTAAAACATACGGTAGCATGCATGCATGCTAAAACAATGTTTTTAAAAAGGCAACGGGAGCAAAACTAAGTTCTGTTGTACTTTATTGAAATATTTAACAATGTACTAAATGTTATTTTTTGATCAATCCTCATCCACAAATCCATCAAAGTCCTCATCTTCTGTATCCGAAATGAACAGCTGAGCAAGTTCTCCATCAAACACGCCAGGTTCCTTCTCGTGATTGTCTGAGTCAGTCTCGTTGCCGTGTGGCTCCTCAGAAATGATGCCGGCTTTTACGAACGCTTGAACAACAGTGCAAGCAGACACGTTAGCCCAAGCATCCACAATCCAGTCACAAATTGTGGCGTAACTCGCCCGGCGCTGCCCCCTAGTCTTAGTAAAGCTGTGTTCACCATCTGTCATCCATGGCTCCCACAACTTCACTTTGAACGTCGTTTACATGGATGTCCGGCGGTTGGAGTTCCTTCGTCAAGCCTCCCGGAATGATGGCAAGGTCTGAGTTATTGCACTCAATCGAATGGTGACTGTAGAGACCCTTCTCCCGGCTGTTCTTTGCTCATTAATCCATTGCTCGAGTTGGTGTTCCAACTCGGGCCAACTCGCCTTGTTTCCGCGGAAACTCAGCGTCGTCTTCTTGACTTGGTGAAGCTCGTTTTCCTGCTTCCTCCACTTGCGAACCATGGATTCGTTGATCTTGAATTCTCTCGCGGCTGCTCGATTCCCATCTTCCTCCGCGTAACTGATAGCTTTCAGTTCAAACTGTGCTTCGTAAGAGTGTCTCTTCGTAGGTGCCATTTTCGGGGGTCCTTAGCCGAAACGATGCACATACCGGAACTATATACCTACTGGGGGCGTATCTTTAGCGTCCTGTCACACGCACCCTTCCCTCTTTACGTCCGCATGTTGTCCTCAGTCACGTCCGCCTTCCTCTATATAAGCAGCATGTCGGCAGGAAATGCTCCCAGTCAGTCAAGCGGAGCGCTCAAAGTTACAACAATATTTACAGATTTTGGAACTCTGTGCACACATAAGGCGCGCCGCATAAGGCGCTCCGTCCATTTTGGAGAAAATTGAAGACATTTGAGTGCGCCTTTTGGTCGTGAAAATACGGTAATTGATTTGATATGACTTTTGAAAGACAGTTCGGAATCTATCAGAACACCAAGGTTTGGTTTTTAAAGAGAGTGACTCCAGGTATTTACTAACAGCAATCCGCTTTTCTTTATTGCCAAAAACATTTCTCAGTTTGAAGAAAATTTTGGCTCATCCGGTTATATATCTGTTTTAGACAATGATACAACACCTCAATTGAACTGTCGTCTTCTAGAGACACTTAAGATATAACTGTGTCATCTGCATGGCTATGATAGCGAAATTAAAGTTCTGAAGAATTTGATCCAAGGGTAGCATATACAAGCAAGGTGAATTGTGGACAGTACTTTGGAATCAGCTCACCTCAAGGCTCTCTCTCCCCCGTATTCCTGACAATGTGCAGAGCGATGCATTCAAAGCCCCTCGGGATGAACAGCACTAAGCGCAACAGCTTACAACACAACTTAAATTACATTTTATCCAAAACCAATATACGTGACAACTGAATTTATTTTGCCATCAAAAGCACTTTTTCCATCGTTGCTGGTGCCGTTATATAGAAGCAAAGCACAGTTCAGATGTTTGAGGTGCCACTGAACAACAAAAATAATGTCAAAGTCACTGTTGTGCAAAAATAATCAAAACAAATCTCACATTTTGTTCCAAAATAAGCGATTTGGGTGAAACCGACCCATTTTCTACTGCTGATAACTAAGAAACAGAATCAGGTAGAAAACCTTTTCTAGTGAAAGAAGAGAGTCTAATCTGTCATTTGGTAGTCTCTGTGTTTACATAGGGCTAACCCTGGTCAAAAACACATTCTGTGGGCCTTTAAAGGTCAGTCAAAATGCTTTAAATCGGCTGGCACTCAAGGTCTTCTGAAGATGGCTGGCATTGAAAGAGTTAAACGTAGTTTAAATTGAAAATTTGAATTTATGTGGCACTCTATGACAGGTGTTCGTTACATACTTTTAAGATAAGCAGAGGAAAATTGATGGATAGTTTCAGATTTTGGCTGCAAGCAATTCCAGCTCCGCATCATTACCCCACAATTGAGAGAGGAAGTCCCATGGGTCAAAACTGTACCATTTGTTTCAATTAGTCTAAGCGCTTACATTATAGTGCAGTTGCTTAACAGTTATTTCCTCTGATTAGGCTCAGTCTCTCATTGTTCAAGTGCTTCAGCTACCTCACAAAAGTGCCACTTTCCCTAATAGACAGTCAATTCAAAGAAATGCTCATAGGATTACTGTCATACAGCTTAATTGTAGACTAAATATATTTCAAAGACACTCCATTAAGAACACACAGAATGCAATGTGATTCAATAAAAGATGGGCATAAAAACAAAAAACAAATTCACCTTTACAAATTTTCATCCAACTCTAGCAGAGGTATTAATTTGACAATATTAATATTGTAATAAAGAGTTCCGACTCTGTGAGTGCATCTTAACATGGTATCTAAAATGTTCACATATTTTGAGTTGTATCCTATACAATTGCACAAATAACTTATTTTTCCATTTCTGTCTTTTTTTAATCTCTAAATGGGCGCGCACGCACGTCCCTGTCAACAATGGCCTTAGGCAAGTGAAGTGAATGGACCACCACAAAGAAGGTAAAGTTTGAAACAGTCTGCACAAGTTTTATTCAACCACAAACGCTAAACAGGAATCCAGCAGACAACAAACAACGATGGACTAAGTCTGTTGTCACAGGAAAAACTACCTCTACATTACAAAACGACACTTGATTACGGGAATAATATAAACTAAAACCACAAAAGTAAAAAGTGCCAACACGCGAGTACAGAATCCGAGACGAATGAAAACAAATACTAACAAAAAGTGGTGGACGGAGCCACAACTGGAGGAAAGTACCAAAAAGCTGTCAATACAAAAACACCAAATACTAAATTTGACATACCAAAACCAATTTTAGGTACTCTGGTAAACCGAATATACTTTACAAAACAGAAACACTTAATCACAGTAGTACTTACATAAACCTTAAGTACCACTGGAAATGGCGTGACTCAAGTATGGCAGATAAAAAAAACTACAGCACAAGTAAAACTCCAGCACCTTCCTCCAGCATGAGCCACCCTGAAATGCACCCAAGAGCAAATTGCCGGCAGGTGCGACGTGGTGGCTCCGCCTACAGCTCCTAGGCAACACTGCAGGCAGCGAAAGGAAGGCATTACACAACAGGCAACCAAAACACAGCAAATGACATTCCTGAACTGCTTACCCTCACTAGAGTCCCGGGTGTGCTGGCATCTAGCTCAGCTGAGTTTGGGCGAGAGGCGTGGTACATCCTGAACTGGTCGTCAGCCAATCGCAGGGCACATATAGACAACAATTCACACTCACATTCACACCTATGGACAATTTCGAGTCTTCAATCAACCTACCATGAATGTTTTTGGAATGTGGGAGGAAACCAGAGAAAATCCCACGAAGGCTCGGGCAGAACATGCAAACTCCACGGGCTGGATTTGAAGCAGGGACCTCAGAACTGTGAGGCAAGTGTGTGCTAACCGGTCGCCCATCATGCCGCGATGTATATACACACACAAACACACACACCTAGAGGAACGTGACTGTAAATAGCGTGCCAATGGTTTGTAAATAGTTTGTGTTAATGTAACACAGTTACATTATGAACCCAACCACGCACGTAGGAATTATGGAGGCATGCAAGGAGAGTTGGCAGAGTGATGGGACTCACAAACAGTGCTGTGCCACTGAGTTGAGGTCAGGGGTATGGGGGGAGGAGGTTGGTAACAGTAGTCAGTATGGAGACGCGCATCATCACTCTAACGACTGGTTGCAATCTTAAAATATTTGTCTGTGTGGAGACACAAAAGTGGAGCTCAAACTGTGACCCTCCGTTCCAAAGCCAGAGTCCTTATGGTTGAGGTAATGTCACCCTTTAGAACGCTAATTTCCACGTTGTCATGGAATAACTGTAACATGGCAATTGCAGAGTGACTGAGACTAAACTCACTGTGATATGGAGGTAGCTGGAGTCAGTGCACTGTCTCGCTCTGACTCCTGTTCCAGGTCATCCGCAAAACTGCAGTTCCTCTTATGGCCATTGGGAGAATGAACATCCGGAAGTCCAGGACTTTTATCTAGAGATAAACACACTCATATTATGGTCGATAGCTTTTATAGAGGGTGTGACACTGTGAACCTTTTCAAACATTACCATTTTGGAATGGTAATAGTTTACAGTCATAGCTATTAGATATATCTTTGACATCTTTATTTTTTGTTAGATTTATGACTAAATAAGTAATGACAAAGATTATTTGAATGAACATGAAAATTGCCCTTTTAAAAGTACAACCCCAATTCCAATGAAGTTGGGATGTTGTGTTAAACATAAATAACAACAGAATACAATGATTTGCAAATCATGTTCAACCTATATTTAATTGAATACACTACAAAGACAAGATATTTAATGTTCAAACTGATAAACTTGATTGTTTTTCACAAATAATCATTAACTGAGAATTTTATGGCTGCAACACGTTCCAAAAAAGCTGGGACAGGTGGCAAAAACGACTGAGAAAGTTGAGGAATGCTCATTGAACACCTGTTTGGAACATCCCACAGGTGAACAGGCCAATTGGGAACATGTGGGTGCCATGATTGAGTATAAAAGGAGCTTCCCTGAATTGCTCAGTCATTCACAAGCAAAGATGGGGCGAGGTTCACCTCTTTGTGAACTAGTGTGTGAGAAAATAGTCGAACAGTTTAAGGACAATGTTCCTCAACCTACAATTGCAAGGAATTTAGGGATTTCATCATCTACGGTCCATAATATCATCAAGGGGTTCAGAGAATCTGGACAAATCACTGCATGCAAGCATCAAGGCCGAAAACCAACATTGAATAACCGTGACCTTCGATCCCTCAGGCGGCACTGCGTCAAAAACCGACATCAATGTGTAAAGGATATCACCACATGGGCTCAGGAACACTTCAGAAAACCAATCAGAATCAGAATCAGAATCATCTTTATTTGCCAAGTATGTCCAAAACACACAAGGAATTTGTCTCCGGTAGTTGGAGCCGCTCTAATACAACAGACAGTCAATTTACAGAACACTTTGGAGACATAAAGACATTGACAAAAAACAATTGTGCAAAAAGATGCAGAGTCCTCTAGCAGTTCGAATGACTAATATTGCAATAGTCTGGTGCAATGACCATTGTGCAAAGGGCACTGAGACTTCAAGGAGTGTATGCGTTTTAAAGTGACGAGTAGTGCGATAATCTGGGACAATGTTGGTTGTGCAAATGTTACAGATACTCCTCAATCAGTGTGCAAATGGAGCAGATGCTACTCTGGCATGAGTGGCCAGTATATGCAAATAGTGCAGCATGGCGAGACAACCACAGTGAGTGCACGAGTAATACATAATTGACCACAGAAATGTAACAACGAACTCAAGTCAAAAAATTGCCAGCTTGTTGTAATGGAATTATAGGTTAGCTGTTTAAGAAGTTGATTGCAAGAGGGAAGAAGCTGTTGGAATGTCTACTAGTTCTAGTTTGCATTGATCGGTAGCGCCTACCTGAGGGAAGGAGCTGGAAGAGCTGGTCACCGGGGTGTGGAGGGTCCGAGAGGATTTTGCACGACCTTGTCTTAGTTCTGGCAGCATGCAAGTCCTCAAGGGTGGGTAGGGGGGTACCGACAATCCTTTCAGCAGTTTTGATTGTCCGTTGCAGTCGGAGTTTGTCCTTTTTTGTAGCAGCACCAAACCAGACTGTGATGGAAGAACACAGGACTGATTCGATGACCGCTGTGTAGAACTGTCTCAGCAGCTCCGGTGGCAGGCCGTGCTTTCTCAGAAGCCGCAGGAAGTACATCCTCTGCTGGGCCTTTTTGAGGACGGAGTTGATGTTGGTCGCCCACTTCAGGTCCTGAGAGATTGTAATTCCCAGGAACTTGAAGGTCTTGATGGTTGGCACAAGGCAGCTGGACAACGTGAGGGGCAGCTGTGGCGAAGGATGCCTCCTGAAGTACACGATCATCTCTACAGTCTTGAGCGTGTTCAGCTCCAGGTTGTGTCGGCCGCACCACAGCTCCAGCCGCTCCGCTTCCTGTCGATATGCAGACTCGTCACCGTCCTTGATGAGGCCGATGACAGTGTTGTCATTTGCAAACTTCAGGAGTTTGACAGTCGGGTTCGCTGAGGTGCAGTCGTTCGTGTAGAGAGAGAAGAGCAGCGGAGAGAGGACACAACCTTGGGGCGCCCCAGTGCTGATGCTGCGTGTGGATGAGGTGGCCTCCCCCAGCCTGACCTGCTGTGTCCTGCCCGTCAGAAAGCTGTAAATCCACTGGCAGATGGCAGGTGAGACGCTGAGCTGGAGAACCTTGGATGAAAGGAGTTCAGGGATGATGGTGTTGAACGCTGAGCTGAAGTCCACGAACAGGATCCTCGCGTAGGTCCCTGCAATGTTGAGGTGTTCTAGGATGAATTGCAGTCCCATGTTGACTGCATCATCCGCAGACCTGTTCGCTTGGTAGGCAAACTGCAGGGGGTCCAGCAGGGGACCTGTGACACTCTTCAGGTGGTCCAGCACGAGACGTTCAAAGGACTTCATGACCACAGATGTCAAAGCGACAGGCCTGTAGTCATTCAGACCCGAGATTGCAGGTTTCTTGGGGACTAGAATGATGGTGGAGCGTTTGAAACAGGATGGAACTTCGCACATTTCCAGAGATTTATTGAAGATCTGAGTGAAGACTGGAGCGAGCTGGTCCGCGCAGACTTTGAGGCAGGATGGTCTGGGCCACATGGTCTGGCAGGCCCACATGGTCTGGGCCTGCCGCTTTGTTAATCTTTTGATGTTTGAAGATGCGTCTCACATCCTGTTCATGGATGGTTAACGCAGAAGTCAGAGGTGTGATTGTGGTCGCGGGTGTGGCCGGGTCGGTGTGTGGTGTGAAACTGTCCTTTTCAAATCAGCAGTAGAAGGTATTCAAGTCGTTGGCTAGTGTGCTATTGTTCTCAGCTTGGGGGGATCGTCGCTTGTAATTAGTCAGCGATTGGAATGCATGCCAGACTGATTTAGAGTCGTTTGCACTAAACTGATTTTCCAACTTTGCTGCATAGATCCTCTTTCCAAAGTTAATTTCTTTAGTCAGCTGGTTTCTAGCTCGATTATACAGGATTATTATATTATTATTATACATTATATGTCAGTAAATACAGTTTGCCGCTACATCCATAAGTGCATCTTGAAACTCTACTATGCAAAGCAAAAGCCATTTATCAACAACACCCAGAAACGCCGCCGGCTTCTCTGGGCCTGAGCTCATCTAAGATAGACTGATGCAAAGCGGAAAAGTGTTCTGTGGTCCAACGAGTCCACATTTCAAATTGTTTTTGGAAATTGTGGACGTCGTGTCCTTCGGGCCAAAGAGGAAAAGAACCATCCTTACTGTTATGGATGCAAAGTTCAAAAGCCAGCATCTGTGATGGTATGGGGCTGTGTTAGTGCCAATGGCATGGGTAACTTACACATCTGTGACGGCAGCATTCATACTGAATGGTACATACAGGTTTTGGAGAAACATATGCTGCCATCCAAGCAACGTCGTTTTCATGGACGCCCCTGCTTATTTCAGCAAGACAATGCCAACCCACATTCTGCACGTGTTACAACAGCGTGGCTATGTAGTAAAAGAGTGTGGGTACTAGACTGGCCTGCCTGTGTCCAGACCTGTCTCCCATTGAAAATGTGTGGCGCATTATGAAGCGTAAAATACGACAACGGAGACCCCGGACTGTTGAACAGCTGAAGCTGCACATCAAGCAAGAATGGGAACGAATTCCACAAAGCTTCACAATTAGTGTCCTCAGTTCCCAAATGTTTATTGAGTGTTGTTAAAAGAAAAGATGATGTAACACAGTGGTAAACATGACCCTGTCCCAGCTTTTTTGGAACGTGTTGCAGCCATAAAATTCAAATTTAATGATTATTTGCTAAAAACAATAAAGTTTCTCAGTTTCAACATTAAATATCATGTCTTTGTAGTGTATTCAATTAAATATAGGTCTAACATGATTTGCAAATCATTGTATTCTGTTTTTATTTAGGTTTATCACAATGTCCCAACTTCATTGGAATTGGGGTTGTACATTACTCTAATAGAATTGGAAAATGAGGATTGTCAAAAAAGAACAGAGTGGTGATTATAATGATAATAGTTCTAGCTAATGTTTTTTGTTGTAAAGCTGAAAATAGAGCTGTCATTTCAGCCCCGGCTCATCTATAATTGTCTAATCGCTTTATTAGGAATTTGCACAATAGCAGGTTCCTTTCATCTGGGGCTGCATGTTCTCTGCTATAATTTGGACAGCGGATGCCTTTTCAAGCAGACAAGATTGAGCTAATACTGCAACGATTATGCCTGCAGCACAACAGAATAGCAATTTTAAACTGAAAAAAGAAGTCTGTCTTACTTTTGCTGTGAAACATACATTAGCAAGAATAAGTGTTGAAGCCTCTGTGTGATAGGTATTTGTTTTTTTATGTGAATATACAAACAAAGAACATGAATGACAGCCCATTACTACCTGCCTGACGAGAGCTTGTGTAGTGTGGGTTGCAGGTTTGATACCTTCTTGGGACCAAACCTCCAAAAAATGGATATGTGAATACTGATTGATGGAGAGATTCCTGTTTGTTTCCTGAGCATTCCCAATGTGCCCTTAAGAAAAGCAACAAATGCTGAGGGAAGTGTGTTCGATGTGTGTAAAAAAATACAAAATAAATAAATAAATAAAAGTCAGAAGAAGGTGTGACTGGACTGAGAATAGTGTGACATAATGTGTGTATGTCACAAATGAAATAGCATTTTGAAACTGCACCAAAAAAAAAGTCCAACACCTACAGCAGTATTGCTTCCTTCAATTTAGTTTCACATGATTATAAAATAAAGACAGTAATAAATGGTTTTTCAAATCTTATTACAAATTATGGTGACAAGAATGTGAATGTAACACAAATGTGTTTAAAAGTAACAGACAATAACAGTATGTCCTGACATGGGTTGATTGTGGTTAGAAAGTGATCGTTAATAACAATAAAAGAGATGAGATGTGCAAGATGTGGACAGTAACAACAGGTCAATGCCTCCTTCCACAGCGAGACACTGCGCTAAACTGTGGAGACAAATATGAAGACGAAGGAGAAAAAGATAGTTGAAAGGAAATTAATAATCAAAAAAGTCAGAAGCTCAGGAAGCAGCAGAATGCCACAAAATAATGAAAGATGTCCTCCACACAAAAATGTGTTGTGCTTTCCTCCCTTTTCAGTGCCATTTAAATTTTTGAACAGTTTGTACGGAAGAGGACTGTTTTCACATCCATCATTTGAAGAGGGAATTATTCTCATTGGTCATCTTAAATGATTGTAAAACCTTACCCAACTCACACTAAGCATTCGGCTGAATGTGAGCTGAGGGTACATGGGGTCCTCGAGTTACAATGGAGATCCGCTCCTACGGCGGCAATGTAACACGAATTTGTATATTTTATAATTTCTCTTAATAATTTGTAAATCAGAATGCACAGGAGTCCATCACTAACCTACACCATTGGAGAAGTAATAAATTAATATTCATTACAATAAATATCTGTACGAAAAACTATTACAAACTAGAAATATACAACAAACAATTAAATGAAAAACAGTAAGTACAACGATAACTGAATGGGCCTTTTTGTGACACATTCTTATTTGTTATTTTACTGGTATTCGTAATCTCAAAATGTCATATATCTGGACCATTGCAAACCGAGGACCCGCTTTATAGCCCGATACACATCACAATTCATGTTGTTTCTGTCAAAAAACACTGCTGAGCCTTTATTTCACGACCAGCTACACATACCCATCCCATAGCACCGCCTCCACCATGTTTTAGACATGATATGATATGCTTTGGATCATGAGCTGATCCTTACCTTGCAAGGATAATTAGGATACATACAGTATTAGATACCATACTTTTCCCAACATTCTGAAACAATTGACCTTAAATTCATGTCCAAATAATCTTATTCATGAACATGGTAGGCTCTTGAACATCAATAAATAAATATTTTTCTTTTCTAAAATATATATTTTTTCAATATTTCGTGTTGCACAACACACAGAAATATTCAGGTATGCAAGGAGAGATGTCAGGGTGTAGGGGCTGACCCTTCCTCGATGTGCCGGCTCAGCAACTCCGTACACCAGTTGACTAACATGCATGGGATATGGTGTAAGATTGATAGAAACACTAGACTTTAATTACTTGTGCTGGAATCACTAAAAACAACACAGGTTATACTAACATATCAACTCACAGGTTCTTACTGGTGTTTAGACACTAAAAAAGAATCCCACCGCACCACTCGACAGTAGCACTGCCTTGCTCATTTTCCCACATCCTGTCCTTTTCTGTCCTCCATTGGCAGCCGTGGCCCAATGGTTAAGATCCGCCGCCACACAAGGATTGGGCTCTGGTACCAGTCTTCTCAAGAGGGGTTGGACTCTCTTCCACTCTGGAGTTGCCCACAGTGAGAGGCGCCGAGCAGGTGTGGGTATACTTATTGCCCCCCGGCTCGGCGCCTGTATGTTGGGGTTCATCCTGGTGGACGAGATGATAGCCTCCCTCCGCCTTCGGGTGGGAGAATAGGTCCTGACTGTTGTTTGTGCCTATGCACCAAACTGCAGTTCAGAGTACCCACCCTTTTTGGAGTCCTTAGAGGGGGTGCTGGAGAGCGCTCCCGCTGGGGACACCATCGTTCTGCTGGGGGACTTCAATGCTCACGTGGGCAATGACAGTGAGACCTGTGAGGGCGCGAACGGGAGGAATGCCCCCCGATCAGAACCCGAGCGGCGTTCTGTTATTGGACTTCTGTGCTCATCACGGATTGTCCATAACGAACACCATGTTCAAGCATAAGGGTGTCCACACGTGCACTTGGCCCCAGGACACCCAAGGTCGCAGTTCAATGATTGAATTTGTGGTCGTGTCATCGGACTTGCGGCCGCATGTCTTTGACACTCGGTGAAGAGAGGGGCGAAGCTGTCAACTGATCACCACCTGGTGGTGAGTTGGCTCCGATGGTGGGGGAAGATGCCGGTCCGACGTGGCAGGCCCAAACATATTTTGAGGGTCTGTTGGGAACGTCTGGCAGAATCCCCTGTCAGAAGGAGTTTCAACTCCCACCTCTGACAAAACTTTGCTCATGTTCCCGGGGAGGCGGGGGACATCGAGTCCAAGTGGAACAAGTTCCGAGGCAGCTGATGGGTACCGGATGCCCAAGCTGATGGGTACCGGATGGCCAAGCGAAAGCGGCTTTGGTTGTCGCTGAAGCAAAAACTCGGACGTGGGAGGAGTTTGGTGAGGCCATGGAGAAAGACTTCCGGACTGCCTCAAGGAAATTCTGGTCCACCATCCGGCGTCTCAGGAGGGGGAAGCAGTGCACCATTAACACTGTGTATAGTGGGGATGGGGTGCTGCTGACCTCGACTCGGGACGTTGTGAGTCGGTGGGGAGAATACTTTGAAGACCTCCTCAATTCCACCGACACGCCTTCCCATGAGAAAGCAGAGTCTGGGTTCTCTGAGGCCCGGCTCTCCTATATCTGGGGTTGAGGTCCACGAGGTGGTTATAAAGCTCCTTGGTGGCAAGGCCCCGGGGGTGGATGAGATTCGCCCGGAGTTCCTAAAGGCTCTGGATGTTGTGGGGCTGGTCCTGGTTTACACGCCTCTGCAACATCGCGTGGACATCGGGGACAGTGCCTCTGGATTGGCAGACTGGGATGGTGGTCCCCCTTTTTAAGAAGGGGGACTGGAGGGTGTGTTCCAACTACAGGGGGATCGCACTCCTCAGCGTCCCTGGTAAGGTCTATTCAGGGGTGCTGGAGAGGAGGGTCCGTCAGGAAGTTGAATCTCAGATTCAGGAGGAGCTGTGTGGTTTTCATCCTGGTGGACAGTGGACCAGCTCTACACCCTCGGCAGGGTCCTCGAGGGTGCATGGTAGTTCCCCCAACCGGTCTACATGTGTTTTGTGGACTTGGAGAAGACGTTCGACCGTGTCCCTCGGGGAGTCCTGTGGGGGGTGCTTCGGGAGTATGGGGTACCGAACCTCCTTGTACGGGCTGTTCGGTCCCTTTACGACCGGTGTCAGAGTTTGGCCCGCATTGCCGGCAGTAAGTCGGACTCGTTTCCGGTGAGGGTTGGACACCTCCAAGACTAACCTTTGTCACCGATTCTGTTCATAACTTTTATGGGCAGAATTTATAGGCACAGCCAAGGCGTAAAGGGGGTCCGGTTTGGTGGCCTCAGTATTGCATCTCTGCTTTTTGCAGATGATGTGGTTCTGTTGGCTTCATCAAGCCGTGATCTCCAATCTCACTGGAGTGTGAAGCGGCTGGGATGAGAATCAGCACCTCTAAATCTGAGACCATGGTCCTCAGTTGGAAAAGGGTGGGGTGCCCTCTCCGGGTCGGGGATGAGATCCTGCCCCAAGTGGAGGAGTTAAAATATCTTGGGTCTTGTTCACGGGTGAGGGAAGAATGAAACAGGAGATCGACAGGCGGATCGGTGCAGCATCTGCAGTGATGCAGACTTTGTATCGGTCCGTTGTGATAAAGATGGAGCTCAGCCGAAAGGCGAAGCTCTCAATTTACCTGTCGATCTACGTTCCTACCCTCACCTACTTTCACCTATGCTGTGGGTCGTGACCGAAAGAACAAGATCCCGGATTTAAGTGGCCGAAATGAGTTTCCTGAGCAGGGTGTCCGGGGTCTCCCTTAGAGATAGGGTAAGAAGCTCGGTCACCTGGGAGGAGCTCAGAGTAGAGCCGCTGTGCCTCCACGTTGAGAGGAGCCAGATGAGGTGGCTGGGGCATCTGATTTGGATGCCTCCCTGGTGAGGTGTTCCGGGCACGTCCCACCGGGAGGAGACCCAGAGGACGACCCAGGACACGCTGGAGAGACTACCTCTCTCGGCTGGCCTGGGAACGCCTCGGGATCCCCCCGGAAGAGCTGGATGAAGTGGCTGGGGAGAGGGAAGTCTGGGCGTCCCTGCTAAAGCTACTGCCCCCCTGACCTGACCTCGGATAAGCGGTAGAAAATGGATGGATGGAGGAAACGGGAGCATGCGCAAGAAACCCACACAAGCACAGGGAGAACATCCAAACTCCACACAGGTTAATTACGTGTACACGTGGCAAACCCTAAGCTCTGTCATGTTGAGCAATCAAAGCTCTGTAGGTGATTCAGTTGGTGTGTGTTGCATGTACTGTACTCAAAAGATCAGAAACTATTCAAAATGTATTATCCCATTCTGATATTGTTTTGGCCTAAGGCATTAATGGTAGGTAATATTATTTCTGCACAGCGTTTCAAAAGATCCTTTCAATGTGCAAATGAATGAAAGTGTGAAGATAAAAATTATGACACGCCGTAAAATATCATTAATACAAAGCACGCAACACGACAAGAAGAAATAAATGCATACATTTAATACAAAATATTGACAAAGGGTGATAAAAGTGAAAAGCCTGATCACAACAATAGTGTTTTTCGTCATCATAGACCTTTTTGATTTAGTGTATTTTCTGTCCATTGACTGATCCAAGGCGGCATGGTGGGGAGTGGTAAGCACTTCTCACAGTTTTGAGGTTAGGGTTTCAAATCCAGGTTCAGTCTTCCTGTGTGGAGCTAGCATGTTCTCTCTGTGATTTTGTGGGTTTGCTCTGGGTACTTCTGCATTTCAAAAAGTAAACTGTCCTTAGATGTGATGTTTGTCTTTATGTGTCCTGCTCAGAGCAGCTTTGGTTCAGGGTGTACCCCGCCCAAAGTTAGCTGTAATAGGCTCCAGCTCACCTGTGACCCTAGTGGGGATAAGCGGTGTAGAAAATTGATTGACTAGGGTTACAGTATTGTGAGGGTTCTTTTGATAAAGCATCTCTGTGTATGATTGATGAGAAAGTTAGGTTGAAATGATGACGTTACATTTACTCTGTTTGTACATTGGGACTAAAACATATACTTTTCCTTATCTAATCATGAATCCCTCTCATAATCATGCAAAAGAGCTACTGTATAACTAGACATGGACAGCAGACGAGATGTGGGGAAAAAAACGAGTCATTATTTATTTTTATTTTTATCACATACTGTATGTAAGCAGACATGTTTGTTGCATGCACAACTCACATTCTCACTCAGCTGATACTGAAATAACGCCTTCATAATTTGATTTGCTTCTTATCATCACATTCTTCATCATATCCCGAGAGGACTTTTGTAGGTTCAGTTGTGCAATCTCTTGTTTTGATGCTGCAATGTACTCGTCCATGTGTGATGAAGAGAGAGTGTCCCAACCAGAACACATTTGTACTTCTCCATTGTATGTATAGTTTTCATCCAAATGGATATGTTATTCAGATTAATGAATGATGAATCTTGAAATAGACTCATCATTTACACTGGACTGAAAGGATTCCGGGACCACATGGTCTTATCTGCCTTACCGAGGTCGATAGTGCTGTACGCATCAGAGCTCAGAAAGTTGTTGCTCTCACTGTCGAACGCAGAGATGCTAGGAGCTGTGAGAAAATTTGAAGTGATGTCCTTGTTCAATTTCTTCGCCTGTCAATGAAACAAACATCTCAGCTCAACAAAATGTCCTAGGCAAATAGTAAAGTATTTAACTATTTTCTCTCTATGCAACATGTGCATGCACAACACCCAGAGGTGACCTACTCCAGCGTGGTGGATATGCTACTGGATGCTATGTTTTGTTAGATAGTTATGGCATTTAAAATGTCCAAATAACAGCCAAAATATGTCAAATTTTCGACTAATCACACTAGCACGTCTGCCTTCCTGTTTGAAATTTGCATGTTTTCCCTGTGCTTGCATGGGATTTTATTCAGGTACTCGAGCTTTCTCTCACATACCAAGAACCTGCATTTTAGGTTAAATGAAGGCTCTAAATCGTCCATATGTGAGTGTCTAATGTATCTGTCCATCTCTGCCCTGCGATCGACTGGCGACCAGTCCAGAGTGTACCCCACCTCTTGACCAAACTCAGCTGGTGTAAATTCAAGCTCACCTGCGATGCTAATAAAGACAAGCACTATAAAAAAAATGGATGCATGGATCACATGTTTTGATGAGGATCACACCTTGCATTGTGTCTCCCTCTTATCACACCTAGATTTTAAATAAATGCCTTAGTGTGGACTAATATTCAAATGATCGTGGCTCTTTTGTGTGATCTTTCTTTTTTTTAACAAGTTCCCAATTACAACCACACCACAACCACATTTGAGAAGTTGGTTAAGTGCACGCAGCAAAGTAAAACAGTGACTGGAGGATCTGTTAGTCATTTTTTATAAAGTCAGTAACAATTCTGATGATATTTCTTTGAAATTACAATAGATAGACTATCAGATCGATTATAGATTATCAAAATTACTTGCAAGTGATCCCGTTTTGGTTAAGGCTAAATTAACCGTGGTCACATTTCTTTAAAGACCTTTGGCCATGTAAAGATATTAACTCATTTTAAAGGAGACTATAAAAAAAAAAAAAAAGTACCAACCGATTCCTTGGGCATTGGCGTCGATAGTGAGGATTTAGGTGTGTTGGATCTCTTTACCAAGAACATCTTAAACGTGGCTGAATCACAGTTTTCCACTGCAAAACACCTCCATGATGTCTGTAGAGGAGAGAGACGAGAAATATGATGTTACAAGCAGATTCAATGTACAGTACCTGTTGTACAAGGAAGAGTCACGGTTACCCTATATAACAACAAATCAGACTGGGTCGATCATATTTTATGGTCGAATACCTGAATGACACTAGCAGCAGCAGGGATTTGTCTATTAAAATGTTTCCGTCTTTGTTTCTGCTGAACCTCCAGTGCAAAGCCTGAGCCTAAAATTCCCTGTAAAGAAAATCATAGCTCATTGAAGTCCAGCAGCATATTGGTGGGCTGCAGCTTGGCCAAAAACAGTTCAGCCATGGTAATAAATATTTGTCTAATAAATAATCACCGTAATTTCTTGTGTATAATGCGCACCTATGTATAATACGCATAACCTCTAGGGGGCGGTGCCGTTTTGGAATGAAAGTGTACAGCTTTTTATAACCACTAGATGGCGGCATACATTTATAAAATGTGAAAGTTAGTTTTTTCCATTTCCCCTATACCTATGTATAATGCGCACCATTGACTTTTGACAATTTTTCTGGGAAGAAAATGCGCATTATACACAAGAAATTACGGTAGCTCATCACAAAAGTAGTTAAAGTTCATTTTCAATTTCCTTGAATATAAACCATTTTCAAGAACAGGTATGAACCCTGGACCTAAAGAGCAGGCATTTGAGCCTCGTATTGCAGTGCCTGCTTCCACTTACTGCAGGGAGTGCAAAGAAGGATATGGCAAAGACAGAGAAACAAGATGCAATGATCTTCCCAAGCCACGTCTGAGGTATGAGGTCTCCATAGCCAATGGTCGTCACTGTTATCTTGGACAAACACATGGGATTGGAAGCAAATTCATTAACCATATGAACAACAACACTATAACATAACAAAAAAATAATGTGATCAAATCAATTGAGAAAAAAAAAAACACACCGTCGACACCATCGGCACTGCTAGGTTTGCTTATTTCACTTGGGCCCCATGAGATGTGCCCAAAGTTTGTTATAAAAGGCTTACAAGTGACATTTCACTTTCCAAAATAATGTACACAAGCAAGACCATTTTTAACAACACTTGAAAGCTACTAACACGTTTTTTGAAAAAAAAAAAGACAATAAACAGGGCAAACGGATAATGAAACTGTCTATATCAAACAGTTCATGTCTCTGTTTGTGATACTAGTTAAATAAATAAATAAGCAAAATAACTATGTCAAAGATAACTATGCAGCACATGTTTTCCAGCATGCCGTTTAAACAATTAGAATAACTAAAACTGAACTCCAACTGCTAGAATGGTCAGACGTCTGCAAACCTGACCTGATTTTGGCACACATTTTTTCAACAATTTTATAATAAATTACGACAATGACTTGACATAATGATGATATAACACCCTCTAACATATTCTTACCACTCCCCACCACAGGGAATCAGCATAGGTTCCAAAGTTGTAGGTTTCTTTTTCTGCCAGGTAGACAAAGTATGAGGCGAAGATCAGGCTCAGAAAGCCAATATAAAGGGTCATGATCAGCTCCTGAAATACACACACAAAAAGACGAGGATTGTTTGGAAAGCATTCAGTTATGAAGTGATATATTTTTTGCAATATAAAAATAGCTGTCCAATTGTTTTTATTTTATTTGCTCTGAATCGAAAAACATCACTTTATGCATTTTCTTCCGCTGATCCGGGGTCAGGTCGCGGGGACAGTAGCTTTAGCAGGGAAGCCCAGACTTAACTCTCCCAGCCACTTCATCCACAGAGTACGGGAGGGATCCCAAGGCATTCCCAGGCCAGCCGGGAGACATTGTCTATTCAGCGTGTCCTGGGTCGTCCCCGGTGTCTCCTCCCTGTGGGACATGTCCAGAACACCTTACCGGGGAGGCGTCCAGGAGGCATCCTACTCAGATTCCCGAGCCACCTCAACTGGCTCCTCTCATTGCGGAGGAGCAGCAGCTCTACACTGAGCCCCTCCCGGTTGACCGAGCTTCTCATCCTATCGCTAAGGGAGAGCCCGGACACCCTGCGGAGGAAACTCATTTCGACCGCTTGAATCCGGGATCTTGTTCTTTCGGTCACAACTCGTGACTATGGGTGAGGGTAGGAACGTAGATCGACCAGTATATTGAGACCTTCGCCTTTCGGCTTAGCTCCTTCTTCATCACAACGGACCAATAAAAACTCCGCATCACTGCAGATGCTGCACCGATCCGCCTGTCGATCCGCCAATGCGGACCAAACTCTGACACTGGTCGTACAGGGAACGAACTGCACTTATCAGGGGATTCGGTACCCCATACTCCCGAAGCACCCCCCACAGGACTCCCCGGGGGACACGGTCAAACGCCTTCTCCAAGTCCACAAAACACAGTCCGCAAACTCCCATGCCCCCTTGAGAACCCTGCCGAGGGGGTAGAGCTGGTCCACTGTCCCACGGCCAGGACATGAACCACAACGCTCCTCCTGAATTTGAGATTTGGCTTCCCGAAGGACCCTCCTCTCCAGCACCCCCGAATAGACCTTACCAGGGAGGCTGAGAAGTGTGATCTCCCTGTAGTTGGAGCACACCCTCCGGTTCCCCTTCTTATAAAGGGGGACGATCACCACAGTCTGCCAATCCAGAGACACTGTCCCCGATGTCCATGCAATTTTGTCCACCAGGACAGACCCACAAGATCCAGACCCTTTAGGGACTCCGGGCAGATATTATCCCTACCTAAACCGTCACCTTATCGTGGTGGAGGGGTGTGTGTGTCCCGATGATCCTAGGAGATAAGTTGTCTGGGGCTTTACATCCCTGGTAGGGTCACCCTTGGCAAACAGGTCCTAGGTGAGGGACAAGAAAAACTGCGGCTCATAGTCCCCTTATGATGATAAATATAAACGGACCAAACTCTGACTCCGGTTGTACAGGGACCGAACAGCACGTATCAGGGGGTTTGGTACCCTATACTCCCGAAGCACCCCCCACAGGACTCCCCGAGGGACACGGTCGAAGGCCTGTCAAAACTGATATTTGAAAAACCTAGTTGTATACACTATAGGTCTCATTAGATTAAGCATTAGCAACTAATGAAATAGTGAGAGTATATAATCATGCATGCGCATATCTATTAGTGCACAGTTTGTGGCTACTTTGAGAAGCAGTGAGAAGGCCCCTTCTGAAGAAGAGCAATTTTGATTGTAATGATTTTAACAACTACCGACCTGTATCTAACTGACCAGTACCATTTTTAAGCAAAATTTTAGAAAAACCTGTTTTTATTCAACTCGCTGACTTTTTAGCAAATTTTAATATTCTTGAAAAGTACTGTATGAGTCTGGTTTTACGATGAACTGCAGCACTGAGACTGCCCTCCTCAAAAATGTTAAATGATTTTCGAGTCAAAGTTGATAACAGTAAATTAACAGTGTTGGTTCAGAGGGATCTTAGTGCTGCCTTTGATACCGTAGACCACACTATTCTTTTAAACAGACTTAAACAGCGGCTTCGCCTATCAGGTACTTTCCACAGATGGTTCTTATCCAGTTATCCTACCTCCCTGACAGAACCTTTATGGTATCTTTGGATACATGCTCTTCAGAAATCTATGAAATGTGGTGTGCCGCAGGGATACATTTGAGCCCCTTTTCTATTAAATTTGTATATGCTCCCTCTTGGCGGTGTCATCAAGAGGCATGGATACGCAGCTTTACATCTCCGTCACCTTATGACACCAGTCCAATGGATACTCTTTTTAACTGTATTTTATATAAATCCTGGATAGCATAGAATTTTCTTCAACTTAACCAGAACAAAACTGAAGTTTTAGTCAACTGCCCTAACTTACAACTGTTTATATCAACTCACAGGTTCTTACAGGTGTTTGGACACTAGAAAAAGCATCCCACCACACCATGCATTGGTAGCACAGGCAGTGCAGTGAAGAGAGAGAGATCTGATTCTGATTCTGAGAGAGAGAGAGAGAGAGAGAGAGAGAGAGACACAAAGCACTCCCCAAGCTCCAAGAGGGTGACTGCAGGCAGGGCCGGGATTTGAACCATGGTACGCAGAACTGTGAGGCAGATGTGCTAACCAGTCATCCAGCGTGCCAGCTTCAGAAAACCAATGTCAGTAAATACAGTTCGCCGCTGTCAGTGGCAGTAAATGACCAGCCTTTGTCAGGAGCAATTTGGTCATTAGCGGAAGCTAACTGAAGTCAGCACAGCAGAAAGCTCTGGACTTTGAAAAGTGAAACTACTGTGTTAATAAGGGTAGGTAATCATAGTCACCTCTCAGCTTAATACAACTCAGTAGGAAGCTGAAGTTCTTTTTGTCTCTTTGGCCCTAAATATCCCTCACCGTAGATTTTTTTGAGCTCTTCTTTCTATATTCTTGGGTGTTTTTTTCCAACATTGAGACTTTACAAGTTTAAAGTGTGGTAATATCAAAGTACGCTCAAATGATTAATGCTAATATTAATGAAAATCAGAAGACCCTGAGAGTTTTGTACTTGAAAAAAATTGAGTACCCTGCGATGGGCATAGACAACAGACCCCAGGAGACGCCATGTTCCTCCCTGGCGGTCTACGTGGAGCATACGGAGTATCTGCAGGAAACGGATCCCCCTGAAATAAGAACATAATGGCATGTTTAAAGGGTGACACCAATATTGTTATGCCTTTGTTACTGTACTTGAGTAGAATCAATATCTATACTTCTGGCAACTTTGATTTTTACTCCACTACATTTCTTAAATAAAATGTATACTTTTAATCCAATACATTTCCCATAATCATCTTCATTACACATGACTGCAACATCTGAAGAAATTGTTCGTTGATGTAATGGCTGAACTGCGGCGCACAAAGCAGAAGAATAGTATCACCCAATGTGGGAGAGATACCAGTAGGGGTAAAAATTCTAACCACTTAATTTGTTTTAAAACCATTACTTTTACTTCCCATGCTTAATTTTAATACTTAAGTACATCAAATGTCAGTTACTTTAAGACATTTATTCAAGTAATATTCTACAAGATGACGAACTCTAGCAAAGGTATCTTCTATTAAGATACTTGTACTTTTACTCATTGCATACAGGTACTCAGGTACAAACATTGCATGTGTAGTACAGTGTTTGCCCACTATATTATGGTTCTCCTACCGCGGATCTGCTGTATCATCGATTTTTTTTGTGGAATGTAATACGTAATATAAATACTTTACAGTATTGAAAACATAAATATTGATTAAAATGCAGTAAAAAGTGAGTATATGATGAACATGCAGTCACACAGGAGTTTAATTTACTTGGGCTCGTATTGGCTGCTGAAGTACAATGATTGCTAAAGCAAATTTTGATTGATCAACGAAAGAAAACCATTTCAATCAAATCAAATTTCATTAATTGGCAAAGCCACTGTGGTTTTCAAATGAAAAATCAGCCCCAAATGTACAGTTGGGGCAAAGCACATGTACCTATTTATTTATTTGTAAATATTTTTATTGGATTCACAAAAGAAAGTAAACGAAGAACTATGTAGAGCTTTTCCCGAAGAGCAACATTGCGCTTTTTTCTCCATTCCCCCCTCCCATTTTCCGTTTTTTTTCCAATTGTACTTTGCATGGAGTCTTACCGAATAGCAGAGGTTGCAAACACTTGTCCATTGGAGCCAACTGTTAGCACAATTATGGAGGAAACCACAACAATCAGATCTGTGGAGAGAATTGAGAATGAAAGGCTTGAATAAATTTGACCTTGGTGTGAAAATGTACCAAAACTGCAATATAACAACAGTCCATATTTGGTCTGATTAGACTAAAAATAAGATATTGAAAAGTATCAGAAGATTACCATAAAGCAAATTCAAGAATGTTTTTTAAGACAAAAAAATACAAGAAATCAAAGACAACATACAGACATTTCATTGCATAATTTTAGTTATAACATTAACTGTTGTTGTTTTTTTAAATAACAAAGTTAACACTTAATAAAGAAAACTGTAACTTCATTTTATGACATTGCACTAGTTGCACTGGATTTGTATTTGCTTGGTTTTGTTGTGGCGTGTTTGTTTTATGTGTGTGTGTGTGTGTGTGTGTGTGTGTGTGTATAAAGTTCACACCTATAATAATTATTGGCTTTCTTGCAAATCGTAGTCGTCCACAGATGCCGACATATATACTGCGGCAACCTGCTGACCAAAGCCGGACAAGATATTCCACCCCTAAGAAGACCACAAGGAAAATCTCCTGAGAAGGGAGGAACGAGATTAGATTTAAAAAGACAGAAGACGTTAACCAGCAATAGAAAGAACACCATTGTACTGTCACCCTCTTTCAGACAACTCTATAATGAATTCCCCTGGATGGGTAAATGAACAAAGATTTTCAAAATGTGTCCTGACAAATACGTACGTTTGTCCAAACCTTCACATTACATTTATATTTTAGGAGTTACTTTCACTCATATTATTCTGAACTATGACACTTAATTCTAGTGTACTCTATGTGGTTCATTTCATAAATTTGTGGAACATTACATATATTTCCCACCGTACTCTTCATCAGTTCCTGAGAGTTCTATTTACTAAATGCTCATTGGTAATGGTAATGAATGCTGTAACTCCCCCGCAAAAACTACAATTAAAATTATGGTACACTATATCTGTACACATCAAGCAGACTTTCAATGCATCACGACTGCTGATTTAAATATATTTATGTATTGAATATATAAGCATAATGAATTCAATAGTAATACTGTTCATCTGTTTACAACACCCCTCATTCAAGTACATAGTTTGAAGTGCCTCGATGAAACTAATCTGTTAAACTATAAAGAGGAAGAAAAATGAAAATTTTAACTAAATGTAAATCATGAATAAGTTATCGTTATACACTCTGGGAAAGGGTGAGGAAACAATATGTCTGACTCCACACAATGGTTACACAATCTTTTGAGTGACATTTACAAAAAGAGACCAGCTGGGGCCATATTCTCCTGTTTGTGTGTAAATCTGTTTTTTATGCGCTTGGAATTGTTCACTTTTCATTTATACAGATTCTGCCGTCCAGACTTTTGACACATCCACACCCACTACCAAAGGGGCATGATTCACTGTTAGCTTAGGCTGGCTTCCAAACATTAAAACATGAATGTTTCCTGAGACTTGTGAATGCCATTGAAATCCATTAAAATAGATAAATGTAAATATATCCCTAGAATCCAAACATGTACAGTAACCTTGAAGGTACAAAGATAAGCAGGTTGTTTACCAAAGTGTGGCTCCTTGATCGTGTGTATTTGGTGTGTCAGAAAAAAACATTTATTGTGGGCATTTTCAATGGGATTTTATTTATTTTTATTCACTTTGACAATTAGAAATACAGCTACAGAATTGCTGTCTGTGATAAAACCATAAACAGCATTTTCTTTACACAATATATTAGCAATATATAATATAACTATAGAGATTCCAACTTTTTCCCCAGTGGTGTGTCCAAACAACAAATATCAATTAAGCCACATAATTACACCAACGTAGAAATTAATGAACTGGTTTCAATGAGGAAGTATTACTTCTGCATCCATCCATCCATCCATTTTCTGAGCCGCTTCTCCTCAGTGGGGTCGCGGGCGTGCTGGAGCCTATCCCAGCTGTCATCGGGCAGGAGGCGGGGTACACCCTGAACTGGTTGCCAGCCAATCGCAGGGCACATACAAACAAACAACCATTCGCACTCACAGTCACACCTACGGGCAATTTAGAGTCTCCAATTAATGCATGTTTTTGGGATGTGGGAGGAAACCGGAGTGCCTGGAGAAAACCCACGCAGGCACGGGGAGAACATGCAAACTCCACACAGGCGGGGCCGGGGATTGAACCCGGGTCCTCAGAACTGTGAGGCTGACGCTCTAACCAGTCGCCCACCGTGCCGTTCGACCTGAGCCCAATTTTGATTATTTTTTTATTTTTTGCAAAAATACTGTATGTTGTATGTGCCACCACTCGTCAAACATGGTATTAATATTACATTCATGGAATAAGAATTAAACAGATAAATTCATCAATTTCCATCCATTCCAGGGGCCACCATGTTCAGAATCAGAATGTATGTCAAAGTATGTCAAAAACTCACAAGGAATTTGTCTTCAGTAGTTGGAGTTGCTCTCGTATGACAACAGGTTGTGTCGGCCGCACCAAAGCCCCAGCTGCTCCACTTGCTGTCAATACGCAGGTTTGTCACCGTCTTTGATGAGGCCGATGACTGTGATGTCATCTGCAAATGTCAGGAGTTTGACAGCTGGGCGCGTTGAGGTGAAGTCGTTCATGTAGAGAGAGAAGCACAGCGGAGAGAGGACACATCCTTGGCTTGCCCGAGTGCTGGTGGTGCATGTGGATGAGGTGGTGTCCCCCAGCCTCACCTGCTATGTCCTGCCCATCAGGAAGCTGTAAATCCACCGGCAGATGGTAGGCGAGACGCTGAGCTGGACAAGCTTGGAGGAGAGTAGTTCGGGAATGATGGTGTTGAACGCAGAGCTGAACTTTACCAACAGGATCCTCATGTAGGTCCCACCGCCATCGAGGATGAAGTGCAGTCCCATCTTGACTGCGTCATCCACAGACCTGTTTGCTCCGTAGGCAAACTGCAGGGGCTCCAGCATGGGTCCTTTGACGCTCTTGAGGTGGTTCAGCATGAGGCCTTCAAAGGACTTCATGACCACAGATGTCAGGGCGACAGGTATGTAGTCATTCAGTCCTGAGATTGCATGTTTCTTGGGGACTAGGATGATGGTGGTGCGTTTGAAACAAGATGGTATTTCACACAGTTCCAGAGATATATTGAAGATCTGGCTGGAACGAGCTGGTCCACGCAGACTTTGAGGCAGGATGGGGACGCAAGGTCTGGGCCCGATGCTTTGTTGATCCGTTGTTGTTTGAAGATACATCTCACTTCCTGTTCATGGATGGTCAACACAGAAGGAGGAGTCAGAGGTGTGATGGTGGTCAGTGGTGCGGCTGGGTGGGTGTGGGGTGGGAAAGTGTCCTTTTCAAATCTGCAGTAGAAGGTGTTCAAGGCGTCAGCCAGTCCTTTATTGTACTCATCTTGGGAGGATGGTTGCTTGTAGTAGGTTCGTTAGTGTAATCCACACCATACTGATGCAGAGTCGTGAGCAGTAAACTGGTTTTCTATCTATTCTGCATAGTTTTCCTTTGCGATTTTAATATCCTTTGTCAGCTGTTAGCTTTGTCCTCTCTCTCCCCTCCGCACAGGACGCAACAAACGCTCACCTTCCAACTTTAGTCCAACACACGATGTTCTATTACCCCTTTCGCATGCCTATTTTCTTCTTTTTATCATTATTAGCGTTATTTACTTTCTTTAGATAGACCCCTTTTGTGCATTTCTAGATCCCTTGAAGATGTCATTAAATATACTATAAAATTCCACTCTTGGTCGTATTTTGTGTGTGTTCTGAGTTTAAGTAAACCTCTGTCATCTAGAACTCAAAATGTTATAAAGTGTAGCAACCTTCAGATTACGAGACTGATAAAAAGGTTTCTCGTCACTTTCCCTAAATTTTATCCACTTAAAAAGTGACGTAAATCCCCTTTACTAGATAAAATTAGTTTGATTTTAACAATTAAACTTAAAATTACGCTAAACCGGAAATAATGCAGGCGTCGCTTCCGGCTTATTAATTTCTCCTAAATTAATTACATTTTGATTTAACCAATATACGCTACACCTGAAAAAGGTGGAACTTCGCCCAGCCTAACTGCCAAGTCATGCGTATGCGCAACTCGGTGCGGAGGTGGTATTATGTAAATTAGCCACACAGTTTGGTAACAATCCAACACAATATGGCACGCCTGCAGATACATTTTCGGAAATAGGCGTCTAATATTTAATTGGTGGTTAATTTCACACATTATGAGTGGGCAGTTATTTGTATACAAGAAATTAAGTGTTTGCTCCCCTTTAAAAAATTACTAATTATAAATGTCACATTATAGTGACCACTTTGCTAATTATCTCAAATATTATCTATCTCAATCGACAAATTGGTCAACCAGGTTCGACAATCAGATTGTGTTCAATGCAATTTGTCTGTCAGTAATTACTAAGATCTCTGTAAGGCTGTTCCTTTCTCTAATTTTAATTGTGTCAGTCATGGGTAACTTAGAATGAGTGACTGATGCTTGTTGCAGAGTTTTTGCTTATTCCACATTGTTTATTTTCTTTTTTCTTTGTCTAGTTATATTACATTTTTTTATAAATTTTATTAGTACCATCTTTGTTCCATGTTGCACCGTCGGACAGAGAAAAATTCCTCGTTGTGAATGTACCTTTCACTGACAATGGGAATAAACCGATACTGATTCTGATTCAATACATTCATTCGGGCATGTACGCAATAAAATCCTTCCAAAAGTGCTGAGAAGGAAGTGATCATAACAGGATACACCATGGAGAGAAATGGCTGCAGAATAGATGGGCAATAAAAACAGAAGTACAGTATTATGTGGGGAAAAAAGAGATTTCTTAGTTCAATCAATCTGTATTACCTTTCACAACTGCCTAATGAAACATTGATCAGGGTCAGTCTTTGCTTCTCACACAAATAACATTCTGTAGCTCATATGGCGAACCTGAAACAAACTCTATGTAGTTTGACTTGTTTTGGTTTGACATTCACTTCACATTACTTACATTCACTACTTACATTAACAACGTCTCCCTTCGTTTTTTTAAGTGGTCCATCATTACTATCTTATTTACTATGACAAAGTCTCTATTTGACAATCAGAATAAATACTCACCATCCAGAAGAGAATTGTGAAAGCAAATTTATCATACAGGGGGATGGTTGACAGAATGCTGAGGATCAGGCAAGCAAGAACTATGAGGAACCTGAAAAGAGAAGGATGAAAAGACAAAAAACAGTGCAACAGTTGTTGGTATTGTTTTAATAAAGGCTGTTATTTGTTATAATGTTGTTTTCCTTATTTAATACCTACGTCATATATCATTTTGCAATCACTTTCAATAATGATGATGAACTGCATATTGCACAAATACGCTTAATTTTTCAGTTATTAAATGTACATTTACAAGTAGCCTTATTCTAAAAATACATCGTAGAGAAAATTATTATAATATTATTTTATGTTTTTGCCATGAATATCCTACTACTGGAGAGCGAGAGTTCAAAGACAACCCAGGTTAAAAAATGAATACTAACAAACAGGTATTAACACATCAATACACAAAATGTCAACCAACAATAAATTGCTCCTGAATATCCTTCGTGGAAAAGATGTTGTAGTTACAGTAAGTTGTAATAAGGACACACCAACATACTTCAGATAGATAGATACTAGCTTTTTCTTTCCTTTTTCTTTTTTGTCCTGTTCGGCTGTTTGGTCAAGCAGAACGGAAAATCGGTATCCCTTTTATGTCTGAACAGTTTTACTGTGTCACAGTGGAGTTTTTAAGCTTCCGCTGTGGTATTATAAATGAGGTTTATTGAGAATCAGACTTGATCAGTCGAACAGAACAAAGTTTCTAGAAGGGAGAGCGAAACAAAGACAAAAGACAAATGACTAATTGTAAACAATTGAGTGAAGTAAATCATTACATTATCTACAACAATGAAACATTAAATATGAGTGTTGCATGGGGCTGATAGATAGCTTTTCTTGAGACGTAACCACAAATAGGAAAAGTAAATGTGGCTATGACAGGACAGCTAGTTATTTCTCGAGTATGTGCTGGCAACCCATTCTTGAAGACATTACATTTTCAGAAACACTTCACTTCAGTTCGGGTGTGTGGGGGTGGTTCACAACTTCACATATGATACAGCTACAAGCCTGCATACAAACAAACAAGTAGGTAATTAGCCATTCACTCATGTAGTTCATCCATGATTCCACCAAACCAGCCAGGAATAATGTAAGTAGTTGTTTTTAGATCTATTTTTGTATTCCCGCTGTTACCTGGGGTGAGGTGATTAGTTTTGTGTATAGCAGCGTATGTTTGAAAATCGACTTTTACAGCAATGGATGTTACAAAGACACTAATGAATAGGAATGCAATTTCACATGCAAGAGGCTGTTTCAGCGACCAGCTTTGCAATGGATGAATATAATTGATTAGATTAAATGAACCCTTCCACAAAAGCAATGTTAACAGTAAATTTAAATGACAATAAATTATTAGAACTGCCATTACTGAGAAAAATTGCAAAACCAAAAAAATATTGAGGGCAATAATGCTAGTTAAATGTAGTTAATACTTTACAAAATTGTATTTATAGAGCACTTTAAAAACAATCTCAGCAGAAACAAAGTGCCGAATGATGAATACAAATCAAAGATAAAACACGACAATTACTGTAAATATGAGAATTTAAAAACGATGCAAAAAATAAAGACAAAACAACAACAATATATTCAAATAGGACACTAAAACAAGGGCCTCTGTCTCATGCCGTGTTAAAATCCAAGGAATAAAAATGGGGTTTCAGGGTGAGTTTTAAAAATAGACACTGACACTGCTGGTCTAAAGCACATTAGGAGGTCATTCCATAGTTTTGAACCAGCAAAAGAAAAAGCTCTGAGCTCTTGCTGAGACTTCAGAACCTCCAGAAGCAGCATACTGTATTAGATGACCTGAGACACCAGGCAGGAGCGTAGGGATGGTGCAGCTCAGAGAGGTAAGGCGGGGTGAGACCATTTAGAGATTAGAAAACAAATAGCAGAATATTACAATGAACTCTTAAGTGCAAAGGCAGCCTGTGGAGGGAGGCCAGAATATCAATCAGTTGCTCAAAACCAGAAATAAAAAACCCATTGAGGCCAAGATCTCTTTTAAGTGTGTCTGTCCAATTCACATCATAACAATCCAATTTAAAAATCACTCTCCAACTCAAAATGTAATTTTGAGACTGGTGTGTAAGGGGGCGGGCCCGAGTCAACAGTGGGGGATTTACGAGTGCCACCGTGTCCAAACATTTTGGTTTCTTTTCAAATATAATTTAAGAGGTTCAGGGCCATCCAACTTTAATGTCCTCAAGTCATAATAAAAGCGGTATATACACCATATCATAACAATGTTAAAATATTATGCAAATAGGCATTCCACGGGCTTTAGCAGCATAGAGATAGCGATACCAATCCCCAAATACCTTGCAAATATGTTCCTAGGATCTGTGCGGTGCACAGGGAATTAAATCACAACCTTGTGCATGTTATCTGAATGACTCCATCAAGCCTCCACTGCTGGAGCAGCTGAGACCCCTGTGTGCTCCCTGTGTACAGGGAGGGAGGATGACAGTAGAGAACAAAAGCTCTGGGAGATGGCCGCTATTGTTGGCACCACAACCAGGTTCTGAAGACAATCACTAACTTCATTTGTTCAGCCATTGCTGGAGCCAAACAACAGAAGAGACCAGCCAATTAAAGCATCTCCTCTGTCAAGGCTGGAGAGAGGCCGAAGGTACAGGGAAAGTCGGTGACTCGTGTCTTCGAAACAGCCAAGGACTGGAAACTGATGGGCAATTTGGGGAAGCATCTCAGGTTACAACATCTCTGAGACCAGACATGACACTCCTGTCAGCAGGAACGAGGCAGGTGGTCAAGCTGGAGCTCCCAGTTCTATAATAGGACAGATAGAAGAGGCGGCTGAAAGGAAGAGCGCTTAGTATGCCAAGCTGATGGAGGATTGCCACAGTCAGGGCTGGAAAACTTGGTGCCTGCCCTTTGAGCGTTTGCTGGTCCAACCCTCTGCAAAGCCTACCATCTGTTGGGCATTACAGGTGCACACAAAAGGCAGGCCATCGGGTATGGAACTGACGCAGCAGAACAGACCTTAAGAAGAAGGATGTGGCCAGAGGAAATGAACCTTGGAGTGGTGGTATTCAGACGTACATTGGGGCGCAGGATATGTGGGACATTTCTTAACTTTAACCATTCAATAGCGTCACCAGTCCTCATTTTTGCTGCATTTGCTCATTTTTGCTAAATCCCGGCTGGGTTCCCCGAGAGAGGGTGTGTCATCTTCGATACACAAAACACCCACCGACCCCGGGTCGTGTCGCTGCTGATGTGTCCGACTGCATCGTAAGATGTATCAAAAACCGATTGTGTGACGTGATCATCCAGTAATTCGACAGTGTTAGTGCTGCACTATTGCATTTCCTGCCAATAATCCCTCTTTTGATCCTCCTTATCATCTTGGAGAAAATGTAATAAAAAAGAAAGACAAGGTAGCTTTGATTAAATCATTTGATACAATTACATTTGTGTCTGGATAAAAATATAACAACACCCTAGTGAGGAGAAGCGGCTCAGAAAATGGAATTATATAAATAAGCGCTCTGGTATAATGCACCCGGAATGCAACCAGCAAGGTTAATTCAAATCTTGAGATGCATGAAAAAATAAAGTTTATTTGACATCTGCATACATGACTGCAAGTATATATTTTTTCAAAAAATTATAAAAAGTAAATGGAATGCATTTATATAGTGCTTTATCTTCACCATCACAGTGCCCAACGCCCTTTACAAAGCCTCACATTCACCCATTCACACACACGCACTTTCATACTCTAATGGGTGACTGCTGTCATGCGAGGATGGTGCTGCCAAGCCCATTGGGAGCAAATTAAGGTTCAGTGTCTTGCCTAAGGACACTTCAACATACAGACAGGCAGAGCCGAGATTTGAACCAGTTACTCTTTGGTCAGTGGACGACCCGCTCTACCTACTGAGCCACAGCCGCCGCAAAATAATCCTACTTCACTAAAAGAGGTTTGATAAAAATCTGATATTGTATTTCAAAATAAAAGCCTCTGAAATCTGCATATTTTTAGTAATTACCCCTGATTGAATTGGAGACTCTAAATTGCCCGTAGCTGTGAATGCGAGTGCGAATTGTTGTTTGTTTGTATGTGCCCTGCGATTGGGTGGCAACCAGTTCAGGGTGTACCCCGCCTCCTGCCCGATGATAGCTGGGATAGGCTCCAGCACGCCCGCGACCCTAGTGAGGAGAAGCGGCTCAGAAAATGGATGGATGGATGGATGAAAAAATGTGTAAAAAAAAAATCTATGAGGTATCGCAACGCCAGCCCAGTTGTCGGGGACAATACACCACCCCAGGTCTCCAACAAAAGTGGTCCCACCCAAATCTGATGTGGCATTTCAAAATAAAAGTCTCCTCAACACTGCATATTTCACTGCCATTACCTCTGATTTAAAAAAATCAAAAATTTGTAATGAATGCAACCTATTTTGTTGGAGACCTGGGGTGGTCTAGTATCCCCCAGAGCTGGAGTGGTGTTGCGATACCGCATAGATTTTTTTCACGAATGTTTTAAATCAGTGGTAGTGACAGTGAAATATGCAGAGTTGAGGGGACTTTTATTTTGAAATGCCACATCATATTTGGGTGGGTCCTCTTTTGTTGGAGACCTCTGGTGGTCTAGTATCCCCCAGAACTGAACTGGTGTTGCAATACCTCACAGATATTTTTAAATACATTTTTTAAATCAATGGTAGTAACAGTGAAATACGCATATTTCAGGGGACTTTTATTTTGAAATGCCAGATCAGATTTGGATGGGACCTCTTTTGCTGGAGACCTGGGGTGGTGTAGTGTCCCCCAGAACTGAACTGTTGTTGCGATACCGAAAGGATTATTTTAATTCATTTAAAAAAAAAAATAGTGTGCATTGATATCCACGTATTATTTTGGTAGCTTTTATTTTGAAGGTGCCTTTCGTCGCTTGTTGGCGGCTTATTACCGTAATGCCTAGTCTAGACAAAATTAGGGGCGTCTGTGGCTGGCATGAGTTCTTTTCGAGTGGAGGCTGGCTTGACCGCTCTGAAAAGGAATAGCACCCCACCACCCTAGCACCTAAAAACCTGACCCCAGGAGAGTTACATGATTTTGAGTATCTATCAATCTATCTATATATATCTATGGCGTGTACAGTATATGAACTGCACATAGCTGTGCTTTGAAGAGACAATGCAATAGAGTGAAGATATATTTTCGTGCACAGTTAATGTATCCGTTGGTTGTTTGGATGATAAATATGATAAGACTCACACAGTCAAGTGATAAAGGAAGCACTTCCAGCCGGAGGGCCTTTCCAAAAAGTTATAGACGCGTCCTTGGATATAGGTGTGAGTGAGGACTGGGCGTACTCCGCTGCGTGGTTTAACTAAGTACGGCTGAAGGTGAACTTGGGGTGCCCGTTGAGAAACCGAGTTGCCAATGAAAGTAACTGGATGGTCTGACGCGCTGAGGTTTGTCTCTGACAGCTCCCAGTCCTGTGGTATCTTTCCCCGGGGCGCATCCGGAGACCTCCGTCCGCGCGCAAAATTCGACATTGTGTCTTCTTTGTGTTCTTTTACAGCTCGCTTTACTTCTCCCCTGCTCTGTTTGGGTCATTTGCAATTGCAGACCCACAGTTGCGCAACACTGCGAGAAACAAAACAACCATCCTCCCCGCCAAGAGGGCGTACCATGAAGTGAACATTCCGGGGGGGTTACCACAAAAAAAAAAAAAAAAATACAATTTAAAAAAAGACGGATATTGTGGATAAATATTGTCTATTAAAAATTTAATAAATACAATGAATAAAAACTACCGTAATGAAAGTTAACTTCACTTGCATTGTGTACAGTAAACTTTGCTGCTGTTTGATAGGAATGAGACGAACTGGCATCACAACTTTTTTCAAGGAACAGAAACATTCCCACTGTTTTTTTTTTTTTTTTCTGTGTGTGATGCGTGTGTGTTTGTGTGTGTGTTTGTGCCCTGACTGATACGTTCACTTCATTTTCTTGAACTGTTGGTTTATTCAAAAAAGCCTGCAAATGGGGGGGTGCCATTAGGGAGATTAATTTTAGTTGTGTCTTTGATAGGACTTAAGGATACGTGGCACATTTATTAACTTTAACCACTCAATAGCATCGCCAGTCCTCATTTTTACTGCATTTGCTCATTTCTGCTAAATGCGATGCTCGGCATTGTATTTGGCCGCATTAGCTGTAGCTTGTGGGTTAGCTGGGGCCATAGCATACATAGCATTGAACAAGCATTCCACCATAGTAGCTGAACAGTGGAAAGCAGCAAGGATGGGTGACAATAGGGATACTGCAGTTTGGACTAGCTGCTTGCATAATGACGGTAAAGCCACGCAGTTCCACAATTCATTGCGACATGCAAATTAGAATTATTGCCTTAATAAACACTTTCATATTTGTAGTTAATGTGTGCTTATGTTAACATTAGTTGAATGTGTGCCTTATTTAACTGTCACATTTATGGTCTATGGGACACAACGATGTCATTATCAAACCGTGACTAGAGGCTGCGTGTAAAATACTATATACTTGTGTATAATGCACCCCCCCCCCCCCCCCCCCCCCAAAACAAAATGTCAAAAGTCAATAGTGTGCATTATAAATAGGTATAGGGGAAAACCTTCACATTTTATAAATGTATGCCACCATCTCGTGGTTATGAAAAAGCTGTACACGTTCATTCCAAAATGCCACCGCCACCTAGTGGTTATATATAAAAAAGTGTAGCCTACACTTTCATTCCAATATGACAGTACGACTGCATATATGTACAGTTGTGCTCATAAGTTTACATACGCTAGCAGAATTTGTAAAATATTGTTTTTTAAAAATATGACGGAATGAACAACAACCATCATTAATTTCTTTATGGTTATGTTTTGTTTAATGATAATGCTTTTCTGAAATGATTGACCGTTTAATTTGAATCCTATTAAAATAAAATGAAATGTGTTTCGGCTGGTCCTTCATGTTTTCTGTAAAGAATCGTACCCATCTTACAAATTCTGCCTGGGTAATCAAACATATGAGCACAACTGTGTGTTTTCTCCATCCATCCATCCATTTTCTGAGCCGTTTCTCCTCACTAGGGTCGCGGGCGTGCTGGAGCCTATCCCAGCTATCATCGGGCAGGAGGCGGGGTACACCCTGAACCGGTTGCCAGCCAATCGCAGGGCACATACAAACAAACAACCATTCGCACTCACATTCACACCTACGGGCAATTTAGAGTCTCCAATTAACGCATGTTTTTTTGGGATGTGGGAGGAAACCGGAGTGCCCGGAGAAAACCCACGCAGGCACGGGGAGAACATGCAAACTCCACACAGGCGGGGCCGGGGATTGAACCCGGGTCCTCAGAACTGACGCTCTAATCAGTCGGCCGCTGTGTGTTTTCTAATTTACTAAATAAAAGTAAGTCACTGATGGTGTAGTGGTACACTCGCCTGACTGGTGCAGGCAGCGTGGGTTCAGTTCCCACTCAGTGACGGTGTGAATGTGAGTGCGAATGGTTCAATCCCCGGTCCCGCCTGTGTGGAGTTTGCATGTTCTCCCCGTGCCTGCGTGGGTTTTCTCCGGGCATGGTAGGTTGATTGACAACTCCAAATTGCCCGTAGGTGTGAATGTGAGTTGTTTGTTTGTACGTGTCCTACGATTGGCTGGCAACCAGTTCAGGGTGTACCCCGGCTCCTGCCCGATGATAGCTGGGATAGGCTCCAGCACGCCCGCGACCCTTGTGAGCAGAAGCGGCTCAGAAAATGGATGGATGGATAAATAAAAGTAGGGCTGTGAATTTCAAAATAAGAGCAGATAAATTTAAAAAAGGATTACGTGTTAAAATAAAGTGCTAAACTTCCGAATAATTCTTTGAAAAAAAACTAACAAAATACAGACAGTTCATGTTTTGATCATATGGGTAGAAGCAAAATCATGCATTGTAAAAATGCATTATACGTAGATAGAAGGGGTTTCCAGAATTTTGGGGTCAACTTCGGGGGTGCGTATTATACCTGGGTGCGCATTATATACGAGAAATTACGGTAATTCTGAACTAAGTAGTTTTCAAGCTTGCATTCCGGCTTTGGCAAAGCTATGAGTTAGCAATGATAAACAACATGTTATTTCAGTGACAAAAGTATTTCAGTCCAAAACCGAACATGCACTTTCTGTGCTATTTTTCGGCCGAAACATTTCAGCCATTGAGATTTTTGACGCATCACTAGTAATTTGAATAGCATACATATATGGATTTGTGTTGCTGATGTCATCCACCCTTTAGTACACAATAAACAATCCACTCATCAATGGTCCCATATTTTGGCTATTTAGACCTCCATAGAGTTACTCTCTAACATGGAATTAATATGTAAGTGTCAGTTTCATTTAAAAAAACACATTGGTTTTGTCATATGAGTGTCCGGAAAAGGCCCCTCTGACAGCTACATCGGTTTGACCCAGTTTTGGAGCCCTTGGTCTGTATTTCGCTAAGACCACCCCCTTTCCTCTGATTGGTTGCCTCTGTGGAGAAGACCCACTTGTGAGACCATACGTGTTTGTTATGATGACAGCGCTGGCTCGAGAACAGAGAGGTAGGCGGAGATCTTTGCTCGTGACGTAGATAAGCTCGAGAAATTCAAATGACCTAATTTCTGGCCTCTCGGCTGGAAAACGTCTAGAACGCAGGAATTTGTGGACGATTTTAATTCATATTTCACGTTTACTGAGGCACCATAGAACCAATATTACATCCCAAATACTAGAAAAGGTTGGTTTAGTAAAATATGGCGCCTTGAAATCATAATTATACTTGCTTTCATGGCTGTTTAAAAAAAAGAAAAAACCGATGACTTTTGACACTGACACTGATCTACAGTTACGTCAACAGATCAGACGCTGTTTTTTGTTCTTATACCCGATGCCCACTGATTACAGAGAATGTGGTACACAAAGTTTTAAAGTCACAATTTTAAGTTGTGCTGAGTGTATGAGACAAATTTGTGGTTTGACTATCTTAACCACAAGTAGACAGAGAATCATAGGTTGAAAGTTCTCCCTTATTGTACCGAATCACAACAGTCAGAGGAGCGTGATTCTGTTGTTGTTGTTATTTTGACATATTTTGAATTATAACTTGTTCTCTAAGTGACGATCTAAAGCACGTTATGAGTTTTTATGACCCCGTTTTCAACAATTTTTTTTTTGTCAATTCTTATTCATTTGAACCTTTCAGAACGATCTGTAGAAATGTATAATCGTGAATTTGTAATTTCTTAAATTTCACATTTCACTCAGCCTCACATTGAATTTGCTTTTGTTTTCACACCTCTTATGATTTTGTCCAATCAGGTGCCTGCTAATCACCACATCTTATCTGTTCCTCATTAACACTGATTGTGTTTTTTTCTCAAAACCTGGATTTTCACTGCAGGTCCAAGTGCCCAGTTCTGATTTAAGGCCTGTTTTCGTGAGATGACCCCTGACAGGGAAAAGCTGAAAGTCACTTCTTCTATTGTTCATTCATTTGTAGTTGATTGGTTCTGGTATATGTGTATTGTCAAACTCGGGTTTTCTCTTGTTGTTGTAACAATCTATTGGCACCTTCTATTCTTGGAGACATTTCGTTCAAATTAAGCCTGACAGGGTACTGACAAGGAACATGTACACACTGCATTTAGTGGCTAGGCCAAAAGTGGTAGATAATTATTTCCTTTTTTTCAGTTCACATTTTGCAACACTCATGCATCACAGTTTATTTTTACTTTTCTGCAACCTGAGTTTCCACATGACAGATGATAATGACACATACCTTTCCCTGCATTGACAGTCCACAAAAACAAACGTGTATGATGGACAAATCATTTGCTCCTAACAGTGAAACAGAAGGACATGGTAAATCGGCATCAGCTACAAAGTTGGAAGTGCTTGCAGGCCAATAGTGTTTCATGGTTTTATAGCTACATTGTTACAATGGAAGCTGAGGGCAGACTTGAAGATTTTTTTGACAAGGTCATTCAGCACAATTCTCTTTTCAAGAGAGATTGACCAAGCTGATGAGTTCAATGCAGCAGATTTTAATGAGACATTCTTGTGATGACAGGTTCTGTCGCCTAGAAGAAATCAAACACAACTCGTGGTTCTTCTTGTTTTATACACCTAACTACGAGAGAGAGGCGAGAGTGTATCGATAGGAAAAGTAATAGTTTAATTTTAAACACAAACTATGTTGGTTATATGTTGATAATTTTGGGGCATTTTTTAAACATCTTTAGCAGTGAAACTCCAATGCTGTTTTGTGAAGTTGAAATGTTGCTATATGACCTGCAAGATACCCTTACTCCAGGATCTTACATTAGAAGATTAATATTAGTTTAGATTATATTATATTCAACATTATTGTCATTGCACAGAGCACAAGTACTGAGACAATGAAGTATAATGAATGAACAATGAATATATATATATTAGACGCGGCACGGTGGATGACTGGTTAGAGCGTCAGCCTCACAGTTCTGAGGACCCGGGTTCAAGCCCCGGCCCTGCCTGTGTGGAGTTTGCATGTTCTCCCCGTGCCTGTGTGGGTTTTCTCCGGGCACTCCGGTTTCCTCCCACATCCCAAAAACATGCATTAATTGGAGACTCTAAATTGCCCGCAGGTGTGAATGTGAGTGCGAATGGTTGTTTGTTTGTATGTGCCCTGCGATTGGCTGGCAACCAGTTCAGGGTGTACCCCGCCTCCTCTCCGATGACAGCTGGGATAGGCTCCAGCACGCCCGCGACCCTAGTGAGGAGAAGCGGCTCAGAAAATGGATGGATGGATATATATTAGACTTTACACCGAATCGGCTTGATCGGTATCGGCTGACAATTAGCATTTTATGCTGATCGGCCGATCAGCTTTCATGTCATAATTCGCCGATCCGATCAATGACATCATCGATCAGTTCCGCAAAAGACATTTACTCCGCGTCGCATATGAACCCAAATGCTTGTTTATTTTTAGCATTGTCACGTGTCTTGTGCCATAGTACTGTAACTATCTGACGGCCAATCAAGTTTTTTCAAATTGTCAGTGAAAAAACAGGTCGTTGGTGTGGGACTATTTTGCGGTGTCTCAGACAAACAAAACGCAAGTTATTTGCAGTCGGTGCACGACTGAAGTACGTCATGAAGAACGTCATCTAAACGTTTCATTCAAAAGAACAAATCTTTTCAGTTAAGGTAATGAGCTGAATTAGTTTATGAAATGATTTCGTTCTTGGAGCTCTGCCGCCGTTTGCCAGTCCGCCAGAAACAAGCATTCGAGCCGGCTGGGACCGGAAACGGAAGCGTTCTATGCAGTCTCGACGTGTCAATTGAAAAGCGCAGCTGTTGCGGCGGAGATGATCTGGTCAATTTTCAAAATAAAACACATTGACACGCGAATTGTAATACAGAAATTATATAAATTGGTTATTCTTTCTCTGCGGCCCGTAACAAATGCCTCACGGCCCGGTACTGGTCCGCAGACCGGTGGTTGGGGACCACTGCTGTAGAGTGTCAGCGACCCAAAATTAAAAATGCTCATGAATGGTTAGGTAAACAACCAAATACTTAAAAATGTTTAAAGAGGACAACATAATCATGAACCCAAGCTTAAAGAATCATATACAGTACTGTATATCAACTGTGTGCATATGTTTTTATATTATTTATATTTATATTCATAACTCAACATTACACACTTAAACTACTGTATATGCTTTCTAATTTGCACATGGTGCCTCAGACAGCAATTATATTTATTCATTGATCCTTCTTACACACATACACAACTTGTGCACAGACACACACTGCTCTGGTGGCATGTCATTTATAATCGAGCATCTTTTTTTCCCCAAACAATTACAATAAAATGTCATTTCCGCTGTTGACTTTTAATGCAACCAGTGCTGTGTGGCATGCAGACAAACGGAGAAGACAAGCTCGGTTTTAAGATTCTGTAGATGGCAAAGCACTGTAGAAGCATATTGTTGCAGCTGACTTGAGGAAAAGATGAGCTTCAGGCTTCAGGGAATGCTGCAAATCCTTGACAAAACGTAAAGTTGGGAACGGTTATAAAATGTACTGTTTAATGAATGAATAGGTGTCGCTGGAGGTTTTTGGGATGATGTGTTTTTAATGGCATCCATTACAACATGTACTATCAAGTCTGACCTCCTGTCATCCCTGCGCTGTAAAACATTGCCACCATGCAGTTGTGATGGAGGCATGCCACTGTGAATGGAGATATTATCCTTTAATCATTGGAATGTTTCATCTCCTCTTAGCCTGTTCTTTATGTGCGTTTGGGATTCAGAAGAATTGGCTTGTACATAGCAACATTTTTTTATACAAAGGGACATTGTATTTTTATTTTGTATTGAATGCAATTCCTCCAGTAACATAATGGTTGGTATTGTGCTATGCGATGACTCATAGCCAATTAAAAGAACACTGTGTGGTGATTTCAAACTGCACACACAAGGACGTGCTCAACTGAGAGGAATTAAAGAAGTGCATTTCTCTTCCACCAAATTGTCTCAAGCATTACAAGTGATCTGTCAAATACTGCAATCCAATCTCAAACCATCATGCAGTTATTATCAATAATACCTGCGATGCATTACCCATTTACAGAGTGCAATCAAGATTAATCTAATCAAGTTGACATAAAAGCATTCATCTGTGTCTTTAAAAGAGACAAAATAATGTAATCATTGCTGGGTTTCCCACGATCTATATGTGAATTTTCCTTTCAGTGTGCTGTTCAAATGCTCATCAAGCATTAGTCCTTATATTTAGATTACTGTACTATGATTGTATGACATGACCTAGCCCCTATTTAAACGAGAAAAGAGAAACTACTCACTGACAATATTAATGTGATCCTGTGAAATCTCTTTGCATTGTTCAGGCCTGTGCAACAAAGCACACTCATTGGTAGATTAGTTCCCAGTAGCAGGTGGCTAAAAAACCCATCCAACCATCCAATTTCTGAGCCGCCTATCCTCACAAGGGTCGTGGGAGTGCTGGAGCCTAGCCCAGCGAACTTCAGGCAGGAGGCGGGGTACACCCTGAACCATTTGCTAGCCAATCGCAGGGCACATATAAACAAACAACATTCACATTCACACCTAGGGGCAATTTAGAGTCTTCAATCAATCAACCATGCATGTTTTTGGGATGTGGGAGGAAACCGGAGTAACCGGAGAAAACCCACGAAGGCACAGGGAGAACATGCAAACTCCACACAGGCGGGGCCGGATTTGAACCCCGGTTCTCAGAACTGTGAGGCAGATGCGCTAACCGTGCCACCGGCTAAAAAACCACATAGGAAAAAAAAAAAACATGATTGCAATGCACGTTATCAGATAAAGGTTGTCATGGAAACAAACATCACTATGAGAAATGTGCTTCCAAAGTCACATTTACCCCAAAATATATATTTGACCTTTTAATTTAATATGTAACAATATGCGTGTGTGTACGTATTTGTGTGTGAGTGTGTGTGTGTGTGTGTGTGTGTATGTGTGTGTGTCAAATGCTGTGCAATCATCTACATTAAAAGGAAGTAATTTATCTCGTCTGCCTTCTAAAACAATGGTTCTCAACTGTTGTCACCCGGCATTTTCTTTTTGTTGCAAAGTCGCGACCCACTTTTATAGAGGTTCAGAACAATAAAGAACATGTTTTGTTTCAAAATAGTCACTGACAACACGTATAATAAGATTTTCAAAAGCCGTTTCACATGAGTTTGATGTACCGCCAAAAGCATTTTGGTTGCCATGACGTCCACTAGCCAGAGGCTGAGCTGCACTGTATTTGTTTGCAGTGTAAACTAATGGCTAAAGTGCAAGGAAGCTGCACTTCCTGTCTCTTACTTAATATGTTCCACGTGGGAACTTGGGATACCTCTGTAGTCTGCATTGTATCAGAAAAATCAAAATAAGAATAGATGTATTGAATGAATGTACATTTTTTACTAGCTGTCCGCGACCCAGCAGTTGAAAATCACTGCTCTAAAACACTTGAAGTGCTTCTTTTTTTAAATTTAAATAAAAGTTGTTTATTGTAGAGAATTAGGGGATTTTTAAAATTGATATGTCCAGTAGCCACAATTTACAAAAAGATGAGCAGAATGAATTCATGACTGAATGAATGAATGAATAAATAAATAAATTGAGTCTCGTGATTTGACAGATGCAGTTTTCAGCTGTGCAATTGTAAAATATGATTACAAGTTGACTAGAAATTATAGCCTAATGTGCCATTCATAATCACAGCAGGGATATGATTTTTTATTTATTTTTTACAGGTTAGAAAAAAATAAATAAAAAATACCTTAGCTATTTGGCCTGTGCAATATGTTAAACTGTCTGCCTTTGCCCATCACGCCGTTTCACATGTGCAGGACTCTGAGATGGGCATCATGTTGTTTTGTCTTGTGCCATGAAGCAGAAGCTGTCCCTCCCTGTGCCTGCTGAGGCAAAAAATGAGAGCCACAGAAGAGCAGCAGCAAAGAAATGGATGTAGCAAAAGACAATGAGGTGAGCATGTCTCAAAAAAGAAAAGAGAAAACGAGGGAGACTGTTTGTATGCCACAGGGAGCGACAAGGCGTGAAACAACTTGACTCACGTGTTTTTCTTGAGATTGCTTTGTTCCAAGCTGCGAAACTAATTGGATCAAGTGCAAGTGAATCATAGACCAAACCTTGATAATCTCTTTACAGATTTAGCTTTCTTAAAGATTTCAGAGCCTGAGTGAATCCACATTGTGCAGTGCATCAATTATGTACGTATTCCTCATGGCAGGAATTACTGTAATTCTGACAAAGCCAACAGTCTAAAAACAATAAAAAAAGAAAGAGGGCTGTTGTTCTTCGGTCTGCTATGGCATTAGAGCATTTTAATTACTGGCATAAACTACAAGGCATGTGGGGATAAATACTGCGCAGGTATGGTAAAATATATACAGTGGAACCTAGGGTTACGAACGACCCGGTTTATGTACAATTTGGTTCACGTCTAAAATTTTCGGGGAGAAAAATTACCTCTAGTTTCATATTTTTTTCATTTTGCGGTCTTGGTAGAGACGAACGAAAGGATCTATGTTGTCCTTCTACTCACGTTGCGTAACGATAATTGACTCCGTGGATAACGCATTCCTGTAAAATGAAACCTAGTCTGCTCCACGCGGTGGCGTAGGCAGGAATCTGTTACACTTGTGGCGAAAGTTCTGCCTCTCCATCCTCGATCATCCGATCACAAATTTAATTGCGTTTGTGATTGATGTGGTAAAAGAAGCCCGAAAATCATTTTGTTTTCATAAAAAAGTACTATTTACAGTATGTATGTTATTTATTTAATTCTAGCATCTCTTTAATTAAGACAACGTACGGTTAATGTTAGTGTAATTACGTCAAACTAGCTCCACACACAGGGGCTCGCTTGGCGGAAGTTCCGCCTACGTAGGTGCGATATCGTCGCATGGAACTTTTTCTAAAAAAAGTAAACAAAGGGCTAAACAGTCCGAAATTAGAATGGTTCCGAAGAGGACGCACTTGATGAGCGGAAAGATCTGTGCTGTGCTTCTTCTCGGATCGTGCAACAATCATTGATTGTGTGTCACGTAATGCAACTAAAAAGGTAGGGTATCTTCGGGTATCTTCGTTGTGAATTGCTAATTGACTGACAAACAAACTGAAATCACTCACTGGTGATAGTGTGAGCTAGGCAATACAAACAAATTATAAAGTTAATCAAATGATGAAAATCCATCATCCATCCCTCCATTTTCCTCCGCTTATCCAAGTTCGGGTTTTGGGTGCAGCAGCTTAAGCAGGGAAGCCCAGACTTCCCACTCCCTAACTACTTCGTCCAGCTCTTCTTGAGGGATCCCGATGTGTTCCCAGGCCAGCCGAGAGATGTAATCTCTTCAGCATGTCCTGGGTCGTCCCCGTGGCCTCCTCCCAGTGGGACGTGCCCGGAACATCTCACCATCAGGTTCCTCGAGATGCAGACGAGCAGCGGCTCGATTCTGAGCCCCTCCCGGATGACCGAGCTTCTCACCCTATCTCTAAGGGAGAGCCTTTGGGCTGGGCGGGGACATGACAGAACATGACCAAAAACAAACAAACAAAAAAAACACTACTTGAACTCCTCCACTTGGGGCAAGATCTCCTCCCTGACCTGGAGAAGGTAATCAACCCATTTCTGACTGAGGACCACAGCCTCAGATTTGGAGGTGCTGATTTTCATACCAGCCGTTTCACACTCGGCTGTGAACCGTTCTCGTGAGAGTTGGACATCATGGCTTGATTAAGCCATCAGAACAACATCATCTGCAAAAAGCACCGACATGATACTGACATCATCAAACCATGTCCGGACCCGGACCCCCTCAACACCCCTGCTGCGCCTATAAATTCTGTCCATAAAGGCAATGAACAGAATTGGTGACAAAGCCTTGGTGGAGTTCAACTCTCACTAGAAACAAATCCGACTTACTGCCGTCAATGTGGACCAAACTCTGACACCGTTCGTACAGGGACCGCACAGCCTGTATCAGGGAGTCCGGTACCCGATGCTTCCGAAGCACCCCCCACACAGGACTCCCAGAGGGACATGGTCGAACGCCTTCTCCAAGTCCACAAAACACACGTAGACTGGTTGTGCGAACTCCCATGCACCCTCGAGGACCCTGCTGTGGGGGTAGAGCTGGTCCACTGTTTCACGGCCAGGACGAAAACCACACAGCACCTCCTGAATCTGAGATTCAACTTCCTAATGGACCCGACTCTCCAGAACCCCTGAATAGACCTTACCAGCGAGGCTGAGAAATGTGATCCCCTTATAGGTGGCACACTCTGCTTAAAAAGGGGGACCACCATCTTGGTCTGCCAATCCAGAGGCACTGTCCCCGATGTCCATGCAATGTTGTCCACCAGGACAGCCCCACAATATCCAGAGCCTTTAGGAACTCCGGGCAGATAATATCCCTCCCCAAACCGTCACCTTATCGTGGTAGGAGGGGTTTGTGTGTCCCGATGATCCTAGGAGATAAGTTGTCTGGGGCTTTACGTCTCTAGTAGGGTCACCCTTGGCAAACAGGTCCTCCATCCATCCATCCATCCATTTTCTGCACCGCTTCTCTTCACTAGGGTCGCGGGTGTGCTGGAGCCTATCCCAGCTATCATCGGGCAGGAGGCGGGGTCCACCCTGAACTGGTTGCCAGCCAATCGCAGGGCACATACAAACAAACAACCATTCGCACTCACATTCACACCTACGGGCAATTTAGACTTGTCAATTAACCAACCATGCATGTTTTTGGGATGTGGGAGAAAACCGGAGTGCCCGGAGAAAACCCACGCAGGCACGGGGAGAACATGCAAACTCCACACAGGCGAGGCCGGGGATTGAACCCCGGTCCTCAGAAAATGGATGGATGGATGGATGTTACTATAAGAATAAATGTTATTGGTAGAAAGTTTTATTTTTTGGAATGTACAATCAATTAAAAATCAAAACGAGGTGGTGAACTTACCTGTTGAGCAGAAATGTTGCTAATTCCACTTCGCTTCTGAATCCTCTCAGCTGCCTGAGGTCCCTTGGCTCTGCTTCTGTCTTGTGCCCAGTTGTTGGTAAACAAGGGATTGGCTTTTTTTTCTTTTCTTTCCAGAGATGGATATAAAGCTCCTGAAGCGGCCCAAGGTAACAGTTCAGCATGAGGTCGCGGGTGTGCCCACTACAGACGTCAAAAGTAACGGAATTCAGTACTTAAGTAAAAGTACTGATACGTGTGCAAAAAAAACTAATTTGCTAAAAGTACTGAAGCCACTCCCTTTTTTACGTAAAAGTACAAAAGTAAACAACTATAAATGTACTTAAGTAAAATGGGAATTACATTTTTCAACCCAAAAGATTTTTGTATCTCTCCAGATGATTTACATGCTATCTCTGGGGCCAATGGACAAAATAAAATATAATAAAATAAAATAAAAAATAAAAAGAAGTAGGCTTAGGATTTATTTGTACTATTGAAATAAGGTTGTTCCCAGTTCGGAGTTCCCTTGTTGAGATTGTATGACGTGTGTGCAACCACACCCAGCACAATGTGCAGGCATCCTTGTTTCATTTTTGAGCACATCTTGTATCTACACCATCCACAAACACATGGCTTGCACCGACACTTTGCCACACTAGCTTAGCTACATGGAATGCACCGATACTTTTCCCTGACTAGCTTAGCAGCGCCGTAGGCATCCTCAAAGTGGAGTGTCATATCTACGACCTCTATGACCAAGCGCTTGACTCGCTTACTTCCGGTTTCTGTTTTTTCGGTGTTCTGCTTTTTACGTCGTGTCGTCCCTAACGTTAGGTTTTAAAAGTAAGAAGCTCAATTTTAAAATGTAAGGAGTAGAAAGTACATATATTTGTGTTTAAAAAAAGTAAGGAGTAAAAGTAAAAAGTCGCCAGAAAAATAAATACTCAAGTACAGATACTTGAAAAATCTACTTCAGCATACAGTTACGAAGTACAAGTACTTCGTTACTTCCCTATGTGTGTGCCCGCAAGAGCACATGAATGATTGACCTCTTGTCATGCACGCCTTCTGTCTTTGATTTGTTGTTTTTCCTCAGCGCAGTGGTTTCTTGCAAACCAAATTAAAGCGATAAACCAGGGCCAGAAAGGGCTGATTTTTCACAGATCATTTTACTCATACTACTGTCAGGTCATACTGACAGTTTTAACAAATATGAAAAAAACAGTTTTTTTTTTTAATTGCAAACTCTCCCTTTAAGCTTTGACAAATGCATTCTGTGCAATTTTGAAATAATTGCTAGGTTCATTCATCACCATATTTCCCTTAGTGGTGTTGTTTTTTTGGGAAGAGTTTACTATTAGTTTTCTTCATTTGTATACAATTAGCCAGAGGGATGTAAACATCGGCAATTGGCTGGCGACCAGTTCAGGGTATACCCTGCCTCACGCCCAGGGTCAGCTGGGATAGGGCCCAGCATGCCCGCAACCCTCGTGAGGATAAGCGGTTGTGAAAATGGATAGATGGATGTAAACATGTTTTTTTGTTTTTTGGGATACTTATAGTCCAGTCACATCATTATGTCTGTCAAATATTGACAGCTGTAGAAAGTCAAAGTTAATTCAATCAATAATCTTCATCACAAACTGCGTATTTGCAGAAGCGTGAGATAAACATTTGAACGCAAAGAAATAGCTTTATGGAGGATTCATAATATGTTCACGTCAATAACACTGAGCTCCTGTTCCTGAATCTCTGCAAGCTTCTGTCATACATGCTTTAGCCAAGGGCTTATGGTCATATGGTGCTTGTCAACACTGCAAAACAATAAAATAATAAAATAAAACCGTCAACCTGAAAGAGCTTCAGAGGATGCGGCAACGTACCATCCACCTACAACATACCTGGGACTCATGACTGTGGTGTCCTTGAGCAAGACACCTATACACCAAACTGCTGCCTCAGCGCTCAAGTTCCCCCCTACTCCAGTACAACATACATTGCCACCTCCCTGACCCATGACTATTTTGAGGATTTTTATTATTAATAATTAATGATATTCATCAACGTGAAGACACTGATCATGTTAATTATATCGCACAGTAATATCAAAAAATATTTATTTAAGAAGGTAGGAAACATAAACATATTATATATACACACACACAGTATATATATTAGGTGCCGCCAGTGAGACGTGAACGCCGCTTATCTAACAGTCTACTTTGAAGGAGCATGTGTTTTTGTATTTTCTATCAAATAAATACTGTAAAATAAATGTAATTTAACCGGAACACTGTGCTTATGAATGAACACAGGTTTGAATGGCTAGCAGTGTCATATACTGCCCTGCAGTTCCACTATAGGAGCCTGGAGGGTGCTTTGCGTCCTCTCTCTCTCCCCCTCCCCTCTCTGTTTTCAGCACCTGTCTCCAATCAGCCTCATCACCACCGGTATATAAGCCTGCATGTTCCAGGAAATCCTCGCCAAAGTATTGCAGTTACTTCCAGCGGTACCACGGCCCATTTGCCTCCAAGTAAGCCACACTATTCTTTGTTCCCTTCTTTGACGCCAGTGTTTCCTTGTTCTCAGTGTTTCCATGTTCCTGATCCACGTCACTCCTGCCACCAAGCCAGCCGCCTGTCCACGTCACCGCCTGCCAACGCACCCAGGACCACCTCCATAACCTTTCCTCAATAAACTTTTCATCATTTTACATCTGCCTCCGCCTGCTCTTGCGTCCAGCTACTCCCCATATATGACAAGCAGTCAGGTCGTCAATAGGAAAATGAGCGAGTGGTCAAAATCCAAGCCGCAGCATTCTAAAGATCTTGACGCGTTGTGCATTGGATTCCAACATTGACAATAGCCTTCATCCTGTCCGCATTAGCATTTAGGCTAGATGATAGTGAGTATTACTTTGGGCTTTGCTCCAATGGGCTGTGGAAGGGTGTGGGAGATTCCAAGTGCTGCCTCATCTCATTCGTTCCTTCGATTGTTTAGGTGACGCTGGTATCTCCATCTGCGCCTCGTGTTGTCTTATCGCTTGTTCCTCCGATTGTTTGGGTTTAACTGGAGACTCATTCTGTGCTTTTTGTTAATGAAACCTCACTTCAGTACCTCTGATTGCTGCATGACAGGGCCCCTCTGTGAATAATAACAGATTTCACAGTTGGGTGCTCAGAGTGATTTCCAGGATTTTTTTTTTTTTTTAGATATCAGACACCATATTATTGTTAAAACACATCCATTTTCTTTACCGCTTATCCTCACTAGGGTTGCGGGCTGCTGGAGCCTATCCCAGCTATCTTCGGGCAGGACGCGGGGTATACCCTGAAGCGGTTGCCAGCTAATCTCAGGGCAAGGTAAAACACAGTACTTGTGTTTTCTTCTCACTGCAAAGACATTTCACAATCTTAACAGCTCCATCACCAACTTAACATTTGGGGTGCCCTTTTCTTGTATGTTTGAGTTTCATAGCTTTCGGTGGTGGGGCTTGAGCATTCTTGGCCAGGGTCTTGTAAAAGGGCTCAAATGTATTTATAATTCTAATGTAAATGTTTTGCATTAACTTTTTTTTTTTTTTTGCCCTTCACTGTAGTGACCGTCCACTGCCGCTCTCTCGGGGTTAAAGAAGCATGCAATGCAGCAACGCCTTGCACCTTGTCTCTCCCTCTCCCCTTCTTTCTCCCAAGCAATCAGCATCACCTGTGCCTTGCACCTGTCTTCAAGCAGCACTGATTACTGCCTGCATTTAATCTTGTCAAGTCCAGCAAACGTTCGCCCGAGGACTGACACTTGTTTGTGACTCACTGACGCTCGTACGTCCAGGTTTCTGTGGTATGCAAGTAATTATCCGACGATCTGCATCTGTACTCACCCGATTTTGTTCTCTCCCGTCTCCAGTGTGCCTTCCCCGCCTCGTTTCCTGCGACACCCACGCCTCCAAGCCACACCACCTGCTCACGTTCCCTCTTCCTGCTCGCTCCTTGTCCCCGACGGCCCACCACCTTGCCTTGGATATCCTTACCCTGTGCCAACCTGCAATAAACCATTCTAAATCTACTCCCTCCACCCCAGTCTTGGGTCCAATCCAACCCACATCTGACTTCGCACCGTGACAAAACTGCTGGGTGATCCATTACCGTTTCCACAGTCCACATCTGTCCTCTTTGTGGCGCTAAGTGGCTGTCTGTTAGCATGGTTCTGCTCACCATTTTGAGACATCGGTAGAGTGGTTTCATTCCCTGACTGTCCATTTCCATCCACATACACTTCCAGATGGTGGATTTTCATTTCCAGGACCGCCATCTTCTGTAGCAGTTTGTGATATTGTCAGCGGGAGAGGGAGGCATATTATTGCTGGTCTGTGTTTAGTTTTGTTCCATGTTTGTTGTGTGCTCATTTGGTTGTTGTGTCCACCTGTTCTCGTCTACCTTGTGTCGACCAATCAGCTCTCTCCAGCCATTCGTGTCTTGTCCAGGTATCCCTCGTTGTCTCGTCAATCTGTTTGTATTTAGTTCCCCGGTTTCTTTCATTTCTTGTCGGTTCATTGTCGTTGTCACGTCTTTTCAGTATGTCATTGTCAGGTGTCATTGTCTTTGTCTGTGCCATGTCATTGTCGCCAAATGTCGCTCAGTCATGTCTTGTTTCTTGTTATGGGTTTACTCAAGTGTTTCTTTGTTACTTTGTGTTTAGATTTTGGACTCTGTTAATTTAGCATTTAGACTTTTTCATGATCCTTGTTTTCCTTTGTTTTTTTTTTTGGAAATTACATTTTTTTTTTTTATATACTCCTGCACTACTGCGTTGCCTCCCTGCTTCCCTGCACTTGGGTCCTCCATGTTTTTGCCTTGCCTTCCTTGCTATCGACCAAACCCCAAACGTGAGAGTCTCCTTGCTAATAGCAGTCTTGTGCTAATTAGCAGGCCACCCTTACGTAATGGTGAGTAAAACAACAACTGACTGTAACTACAAAAAAAGTACAGTCCCACAGGTTTAAAAATATACAGGAGTTGCTGCTTCTAGTTTCTTTGGAAGAAGAAAAACAAGCTTATCAGCACGAAAAACGTAAACGGAGGCGAAGCAAGGCGAGTGAGCAGAAAAGTGTCTGCACTGTATAAGAGCCTGTTTTAAAAGCCAACAAAATTCCTAATCATAAATATTAGCCAAGATTGTTTCCTCCCCCTTATCCTTGTGATTTGGAAAATTCACATTTTATATATATATATATATATATATATATCAAGCAAGAATGGGAAAGAATTCCACCTACAAAGCTTCAACAATTAGTGTCCTCAGTTCCCAAATGTTTATTGAATGTTGTTAAAAGAAAAGGTGATGTAACACAGTGGTAAACATGACCCTGTCCCAGCTTTTTTGGAACGTTTTGCAGCCATAAAATTCTAAGTTAATGATTATTTGCTAAAAACAATAAAGTTGATCAGTTTCAACATTAAATATCTTATCTTTGTAGTGCGGCACGGTGGCCGACTGGTTAGAGCGTCAGCCTCATAGTTCTGAGGTGCGGGGTTCAATCCCCGGCCCCGCCTGTGTGGAGTTTGCATGTTCTCCCCGTGCCTGCGTGGGTTTTCTCCGGGCACTCCGGTTTCCTCCCACATCCCAAAAACATGCATTCATTGGAGACTCTAAATTGCCCGTAGGTGTGAATGGTTGTTGGTTCCTATGTGCCCTGCGATTGGCTGGCAACCAGTTCAGGGTGTACCCCGCCTCCTGCCCGATGACAGCTGGGATAGGCTGCAGCACGCCCGCGACCCTAGTGAGGAGAAGCGGCTCAGAAAATGGATGGATGGATGGATCTTTGTAGTGTATTCAATTAAATATAGGTCGAACATGATTTGCAAATCATTGTATTCTGTTTTTATTTGTTTAACACAACGTCCCAACTTCATTGGAATTGGGGTTGTAGAATATGCCCCTATATGCACAACATCTACAACTTACTTGGTGAAAGGATCAAATTTATCTCCAAAGAAAACGCCCTCAATCTTTTTAAATCAACCCAAATCAAATTAAAACTTGCATCTACTGGCCACCCATTATCCTGACCAAATAAGTATTCACCCATTATTGGCTTATACGGAACCCCGACTGTTCAGAAAACCTTTCCTTTTATGATAGAAGACGCTGTAATATTTATTGATATTATATTACAACCACAATATGCATTTTTGCGTTTATTATTTTATTATAATCAAGAAATTTGGTGATGTTGGTAAATTGCTTGTTATTGTTATTTAGCAGTATGTCGTTTACTCTTCTCCATCAACTCCTTATTGTTTATAATGAACAGGATGCTCATGGAATCAGAATCATCTTTATTTGCCAAGTTTTTTAACTTTCACAAATAATATACAACAATTACAAAAAGAAAATCTTGAATAATGGGACATTTTCATGTGGCAGTTCTGGCATTATCAGCACAAATCTAATACTCGTGGAGATACTGATTAGTCTTTAGGAGTAATTTGAAATGCTAGGCCCATGAAATGGATTGAGTCCAACAATGGATGGACCACATTTAGAGGTCAGGTACAATCACCGTATCAAACCTTTTAGAAGTATAACGTATCTTATTTGAAAACTCATGTAATAGTCAACACATACGTATTTTCAAAAGTAAGAAGAGAATAGCCCTTAAATAATCAGTCTGAAGAAAAAGCTATCTTGACATCCAGCAAAGCCTATGGATGCATCTATTCAGTTTGATCTTCTGTTTTCTTTCTTCTGCAAACGATGAGATCCCCAATTGTATTAATTTCCATATGGTGTTTTATCAGTTCTGTAAGTCCCCTAAACCCTTTGTGTCCAGGTCAATCAGTTACATGCCTCCTCCCATCTTTGTCTCGTTTGATTCAGAATTCAAACTCAAGGCCCGTGGGCCACATCTGGCCCACCACATCCATTTATGTTGCCCGCGAAAGCAAATCAAGTGCGTCAACTTCATGATTCTTGCTAAAATAACAACCTTGCAAATCGTCTTCCCTTTTATATAACGTTGATTGCAAACATTTTTTGTTACACCATTTCAAAATAAACTGAATTAACAACTTTTTACTGGCTTCTGGGTTCAAATATAGTTATGCATCAATTTTTTTGTGTATATGTAATAACATGTGGCAATTGTACATTTATTGTATATGTGTTCGCGCTCATGACGGCCCTCCGAGGGAAACCATAACTACGATGTGGCCCGCAGCCAAAATGCGTTTGACACCCCTGATTTAAAGCATCCAGGTCATATTGTCACTGTAACATACAGTATAAGCCATTGAGAGTAATTCAATGGTTTTTATTGTATTGCACAAGAAGGCACGGTACCCTAGTGGTTAGCACTGCAGGCTAACCAGCTAAGACTGCTCAGGCAACGCATGCGCTTGCACACACAATATTAAGCATCATAAAGCAGGTATGCCACAGTGGGCAATGGGCAAATTAAACATTTGGATTAGCATTAGAAGAGTTGAGAGGGCGGGTGGGGATTTTTCTATATGTGATGGTGTCCCTCCACTCACTATTGCATTTTCGGGTCACATCCCCCCCCCCGCCCCCCCCCCCCCCACACACACACACTGTTAGGGATGCAATAAAATTGTCAATGTTCAATAGATCATGGAACCTTCAATCGTCCCTGCGCGTTCGTTTTCTTTGTCCAAAAAGAGGAAAAAATATAACACCAGCGGGCTGAGTCTCAGGGTTCATTCAATCAACTGTACACCACTGTGCAAGTCCACTGAATGAGACACCTCGTTTATTGATCTGATTACTTTTATACACATCAGAAGGTTTCGTTATGACTGTTTGGCAGAAGGTATCTCTGGCCTTGGGTGTTATCACAAAATGGGGGAGTCATATTAAAACCACCATTCCTCAGTAATCTAAACTCCGACATAATTTCATGGATAACAAACTTAATCATGTATCACCCTAGTGTTTTGGAAACAGAACTTAATTGTCAGATAATGGAATATACCTTCATGAGTATGAAATATAACAATCCAACAACACACACACACAAGCAAAAATAGTTTAAATGGGCATCGAGTCAGTTAGCTAGTCAGTAGTACCTTGGCTTGAATATAACATGCACATTCCAACTCAAAAAGGACAGTGACCACCTGTAACGTTTCCTAGCTAGAAAAAAAAACATCAGCTAACTCCTACTTAACAAGATGAACAGTGACCTACGGTTAAATGCAGCAAAAATGAAGCCTGGTAGTGATAATGTGTTGTTATTGAACATAACTACTCAATGGAAAAAAGGTATGCTGCTGCATAGCTCGTTTGCTGCTGTCAGTCAAGGAGATGTGATCAAACCATTCTGTTTATATTTTGTTGTTAAAATATTATGTTTCAAGCAATTACTATATGGTTCTTGAACAGTTTTAGAATGTCATAAATCTAAAGATTTCTCTTTTTGGGGCTGCATTATTCACTTTAGGAGTGCTTCAGCACACCCAAAAATGGGATAGACACGCCACTAGTATGAAATGCAAGTCCTGGGAACACAGACACTTGTTCATTGTTTATGCACTCACAGGGTTGGCATTGCTGGATTTATGATACTTTAAAACCTTTGTTACAAATAAATGAGTTAACGTGTTAACTTTGATAGCCCTAACTAAAACATGTTTTTATTGGCTAATTAGCATGTATCATTTAAAAGTATTTTAAAGTGCACTTACAGAGTTACGTAAGTTATGCTAGCTAGGGAGAGGTACCGGTAGTCACACAATAATCATAGAGAAATTAAACATTTTGATAAGATTAATTTTGGACGCAGCTGAATCATTTTAACATTACTGGATTTGTCTCAACAGCAAACCTAAAGCGGGGCTCTGGACATCTCTATTTGGTTCATTCTGAATTGCATGCCGCTCTCTCCCACTCTCCGCTGTTGTAAGACTTGTAAAACCCAACAGGATGTTGTGTAGTCAAGTGGAATCACTTATGCTGCAGCTCAACTCCCGCCGACAGATTATGATATACTGCTATATTAGGATAAAAGAGCAATGCTTCCAAATTGCTGGATGGCTTTTAGAGTGTCTGCTCAGCATTTTCCTCTGCTGTGGTTCTTCTTTTAATGCCATAGAAACAGAACAAATTCATTAGCATCTTTCCCCACATGTGTTTACATAGCGTGCGATTTCCACTGCAAATTATTGTAAACTAATGTATTACTAAATCAGAGGCATTCAAAATTTCATATGTACTGTATATTGAGTGCAGAGTCTTTGTGGCCTTTTGGTAGTATCACAGAAAGTGTTGGGATCAGAGTTATAGTTATTATTATGACAATCATCTATGTACAGTACATTGCCTTAATGGTTGCATAAAAATAACTGATTTTATTCACTCTTAGTAATGTACTACATGAGGCTTTACTGTGGTATATACAGTAATCAGCCTCACCGGAATGAGCATTTATTTAGTCATGTCTTTACTATGCATTTTTATCTGAGGTTGACTGTTTTCATGTAGAGGATAATGTGACCTCCTCAGTTCTGTTGCCATGACAACAGCATTGCATGGACCAACCTTTCATTTTCAACACATGGTTGTTACCAGGTATTATCAACATTATTTTTCACCTCGATAACAATGTTTTCCATACCTTGAATGTTGCAAAATACATTCTTCACCATAAATTTGCAGAAGAAATACGAATCATTATAAGTCCACATCCAGTTGCAATTTAAAAGACAACCATGACTTAAGTGACTAATAACGTTAATGTTCTGCATAACAGGCAGAAGATTTTTTTTTTTTTAGAAATTATGAAAGTCCATGGTTGTACAATCTAATACCACAGTTATGTGCATGCACCATCACAAAGCTCCCTAATGGAGTTTTTGTGGCTTGCAGGCTAGTAAACAGTGAGGAAACATGAGGGGGTGTGTGGAGCAGACAAATGATATTTCTTACAAAGTATTTCTTGCCTCCCCAAAACCCCAACTCATCTGAACTTACCTTAGTTTATTAGCTAAGATGTGCACAAAGCACGTCAAGTCAATTTTATTGATTTAGCGGCAATTCACAACAGGAGCTATCTCAAATAAAATTTGGCCTCTCTTGATCTCATCGCACAGCAAGCAAACACACACACACACACACACACACACACACACACACACACGAGTGACACTGTTGAGGAGAGGGGGACTTATGCAGCGGCTCATGAAAATATTTGGGATCAGGTGTATGGCGGGGGGGAAGTCTTTTGTTGTCTTAGAAAAAACAAATCGTTATACCCACATCCTTGAGTGGAGTAATCAAACATTGGTCACTTCACTCACAGGCTTGCTCGTAGGCTGTGTTCTTTAACTACTCAGGCAGGGCTGGCCCCATTGGCTTATGGTTTGCCTTTTGGTTATGTGTGGAGAAAATAATGAAGACATCTTCTTTTCCTTTCGGTTTGTCCTGTTAGGGGTCGCCACAGCGTGTCATCCTTTTCCATGTACCGTATTTTCCGGACTATAAATCGCTCCGGAGTATAAGTCGCACCAGCCAAAAAATGCATAATAAAGGAAGAAAAACATATATACTCACACTGTCGCATTTTTGGGGGGAAATTTATTTGATAAAATCCAACACCAAGAAGAGACATTTCATCTTGAAAGGCAATTTAGCACGTTGTTCAAGTACCAGTCTGCGAACTCGTTCCTCTAGCTGTGGTCACCTAGCTTTTAGCCCCCGACGATCATTTTTTGTTTTCTTCATTTCAATAAGAGTAACCTTCGCTTTTCACCAGTCCCTTACAAGTTTCTCGCTCACTCCAAACTTTCTTTCTGCTGCTCGATTCCCATTTTCGGCTGCATATTTCACAACTTGCAGCTTGTAATTTGCAGAATATGATTTTCTTTTCGAGCCCATTTTTGGTCAGTCCTTCTCAGTTGTTTTTATAAGTTACCGCTAATGTTGAAATTATCCATTTTCAGAGGTACAGAAGTAGCAGGTACAGATACACAGGCCCAGAGCGCCCTCTTGCGCTTGTCAGTGTAAAAATAACGTGAAATTATATAATAATGTGTTAATAATTTCACATATAAGTCGCACCCCCAGCCAAACTATGAAAAAAACTGTGACTTATAGTCTGAAAAATACGGTAAGCCTATCTCCTGCATCCTCCTCTCTAACACCAACTGCCCTCATGCCTTCCCTCATGACATCTATCAACCTTCTCTTTGTTCTTCCTCAAGCTCTCTTAACCTGGCCTCCTCTGAACATGTCCAAACCATCAAGGTCTGCTCTCTCTAACTTTATCTCCAAAACATCTAACTTTGGGCGTCCCTCTGATGAGCTCATTTCTAATTTTATCCAACCTGGTCACTCCGAGAGCGAATCGCAACATCTTCATTTCCGCCACCTCCAGCTCTGCTTCCTGTTGTCTCTTCAGTGTCACTGTCTCTAATCCGTACATCATGGCTGGCCTCACCACTGTTTTATAAACACAGCACACGTGCTGACGCCGGAGGCGCCAGAGGACAATGGAAAAGGAAGGAGGTTGGCCGAGGCCACCCCGTAGCTGGCAATATCGGCCAGGACAGCAGAGAAGTAGGACACGAGAAAAAAAAAACTAGAGAGCAAGAATAGGCGGGAGTCAAAGGTTAAATACCAAGGAGGCGTGTCCAAGAGGACAGTGGAAACCGGAGAAGACACACCCATCAGCATGAATCTAGTCTGCAATTTTGACCAACAATATGGGTTTAAAAATCGCATATTGATCTAAAACACTCCCAGCTTTGTACTCTTAAGCCTACATCAAGCACATAGAGAGTTTGTTTAAACTTTAGTCCCAGCAGATCAATTGCTTATTGTTCAATCACATTTCATGCTGCTTGGCTTCAAATCAGGACAAGCAGTTCTCAAAATCTCACAGCTGCACCTGTAAAGTTGACACGATGACACAGACATCAAGGCATACATTTGCAATATTTCTGCAGAGTTCGTGAAATATCACAACAGACATTTTATCTTCCTCCTTGAGCCGTCACCTTATCGTGGTGGAGGGGTTTGTGTGTCCTAATGATACTAGGAGCTAAGTTGTGTGGGGCTTTATGCCCCTGGCAGAGTCACCCATGACAAACAGGTCCTAGGTGAGGGACCAGACACAGCACGGCTCCAAAGACCCCTATGATGAAAATTATTGTATCGCGTTTTCCCAGAGTTTGGTTCAGCGTTGCCGGCAATAAGTCAGATTCGTTTCGGGTGAGGGTTGGACTCCACCAAGGCTGCCCTTTGTCACCGATTCTCTTCACAACTTTTATGGACAGAATTTATAGGCGCAGCCGAGGCATAGAGGGGTTCCGGTTTGGTGGCCTCAGTATTGCATCTCTGCTTTTTGCAAATGATGTGGTTCTGTTGGCTTCATCAAGCCGTGATCTCCAACTCTCACTGGAGCGGTTCGCAGACGAGTGTGAAGAGACATAATCATAAATACTTTAATTATTTACTCAACATTCATTCTTACGCCTTGCTACTTTGTTGGCAAGCAAGCTGTTGTTGCGATCACGTGGGCTCTGCATGCCATCCGGGCGCTGCTGGACAGAAGTGTTGGAGCGGAGCATGGAATGGACGACTTGTAAAAGACTGGTAAAATCGGGGGTTTTACATCTAGTCTGATTCAATCCCATACTTGTTTTTTTTGCTGACAAAAAATGTTGATCTTAAAGATCGGATGGAGACACCCCTAATTTTAAACGCTGTCACCTGTCATAAGCTGTCACTTCTTCTTCTTCTTCTTTTCCTTTCTCCTGCATCTTCCTCTCGAACACCAACTGCCCTCATGTCTTCCCTCACGACATCCATCAACCTTCTCTTTGGTCTTCCTCTAAAACTCTTGACTGGCAGCTCCATCCTCATCCTTCTATCAATATACTCACTATTTCTCCTCTGGACATGTCCAAACCATCAAAGACTGCTCTCTCTAACTTTGTCTCCAAAACATCGAACCTCGGCTGTCCCTCTGATGAGCTCATTTCTAATTTGATCCAACCTGCTCACTCCAAGAGCGAACCTCAACATCTTCACATCCGCCACTTCCAGCTCTGCTTTCTTTTGTCTCTTCAGTGCCACTGTCTCTAATCCGTACATCATGGCTGGCCTCACCACTGTTTTATAAACTTTGCCCTTCATCCTAGCCGAGACTCTTCTGTCACATAACACCTGACACCTTCCTCCACCCGTTCCAACCTGCTTGGACCCGTTTCTTCACTTCCTGACCACACTCACCATTGCTCTGGCCGGTTGACCCCAAGTATTTGAAGTCCTCCACCCTTGCTATCTCTTCTCCCTGTAGTGACACTTTTCCCCCTCCACCCCTCTCATTCATGCACATATATTATCTTTTACTTCGGCTAATCTTCATTCCTTTGCTTTCCAGTGCATGCCTCCATCTTTCTAACTGTTCCTCCACCTGCTCCCTGCTTTCACTGCAGATCACAATGTCGTCTGCAAACATTATGATCCACGGGGATTCCAGTCTAACCTCATCTGTCAGCCTATCCATCACTACTGCAAACAGGAAGGGGCTCAGGGCGGATCCCTGATGTAGTCCCACCTCCACCTTAAATTCGTCTGTCACACCTACAGTACACCTCACCACTGTTCTGCTGCCCTCGTACATGTCCTGTATTATTCTAACATACTTCTCTGCCACTCCAGACTTCTGCATGCAGTACCATAGTTCCACTCTGGGTACTCTGTCATAGGCTTTCTCTAGATCTACAAAGACACAATGTAGCGCCTTCTGACCTTCTCTGTACTTTTCCATCAACATCCTCAAGGCAAATAATGCATCTGTGGTACTCTTTCTAGGCATGAAACCAAACTGTTGCTCGCAAATACTCACTTCTGTGCTGAGTCTAGCCTCCACTACTCCTTCCCACAACTTCATTGTGTGGCTCTTCAACTTTATTCCTCTATAGTTCCCACAGCTCTGCACATCACCCTTGTTCTTAAAAAATGGGCACCAGCAAACTTTCCCTCCATTCCTCAAGGATCTTCTCACGCGCTAGAATTCTATTGAACATACTGGTCAAAATCTCCACAGCCACCTCTCCTAGATGCTTCTATACCTTGCCACTTCCTCTTCTACTTCATTGCCACTTCCTCTTCTACTCTCCCTTCTCTCTTATTTTCCTCATTCATCAACTCCTTGAAGTATTCTTTCCATCTATCTAGCACACTACTGGCACCAGTCAACATATTTTCATCTCTACCCTTAATCACCCTAACCTGCTGCACATCCTTCCCATCTCTATCCCTCTGTCTTCTGGCATACATGTCATCATATGCCTCTTGTTTGGCCTTTGCCACCTCTACCTGCACCCTATGTTGCATCTCAATGTATTCCTTTCGCCTCTCCTCGGTCCTCTCAGTGTCCCACTTCTTCTTAGCTAACCTTTTTCCTTGTATGATTTCCTCTACTGTGAAGTTGCACCACCAAGTCTCCTTCTCTCCTTTCCTGCCAGAAGATACACCAAGTACTCTCCTGCGTGCCGCTCTGATCACCGTGGCTGCAGTGGTCCAGTCTTCTGGAAGCTCCTTCTGTTCACCGAGAGCCTGTCTCACCTCTTCCCGAAAAGCTGCACAACACTCGTCCTGTCTCAGCTTCCACCACATGGTTCTCTGCACTGCCTTTGTCTTCCTAATCTTCCTCCCCACCACCAGTCATCTTACACACCACCATCCTATGCTGTCTCGCCACACTCTCCCCGACCACAACCTTACAGTCGGTAACCTCCTTCAGATTACATCGTCTGCACAAGATGTAATCCACCTGCGTGCTTCTACCTCTACTCTTGTAGGTCACCCTATGTTCCTGCCTCTTCTGGAAAAAAGTGTTCACTCCAGCCATTTGCATCCTATTTGCGAAGTCTACCACCATCTGTCCCTCCAAGTTCCTTTCCTGGAAGCCGTACTTACCCATTACTTCTTCATCACCTCTATTTCCTTAACCAACATGTCCATTACAATCTGCATATCTGTCATAGTCCCAACATTCAAAGATCCCACATTCAGTTCTAGGCTCTGTGCTTTCCTCTTCTCTTTCTGCCGAAAAACCCGCTTTCCACCTCTTCGACTTCAACCCACAATAACTGAGTTTCTACTAGCGTCCTGCAGGATGACGGCGCCGGTGGCGGATGTTGTTAACCCGGGCCACGACCGATCCGGTATGGAATTCTTTGGATGAACGCTCATATTTGTTTGGCAGTTTTAAGTTTTAAGCCGGATGCCCTTCCTGACGCAACCCTCTGCATTTATCTGGGCTTCGCATACAAGCCTAGCTGATCTAGCCTAATTTTGGATAAAAAAAAGTGAAGTCAGTTAGAAATTTTCCATTGACTAGCGACTCTATTATCAGCAGTATAAAAATGGATGGATGGATGGATTCCCATTTCTTGTTGAAAAACGGATTAACCATTGAGAGCTAAATGAATTTGTAATATGTTGTTTTTAAAAATATTAGTACGCATATGTGTTGAGAAAAAGGTCCTCATATTCAAATTTTACACTGTACTGTCGTGGAAAGTTTAGAATGAATAAACTATATGTTCATTGCGCTTGTGCAGGCCATGTCACAAAAAGGCCATCATGTACAGTGTCACTCTTTGCCGGCATATCTCTTAAAAACAGCGAGACACTATTATGTTATGAGAGGGTATGAGCTGGTCATTAATTTGAATTTAGTGCATTAGCCAACTACAAAAATATCCGGGGACTTTGACTTCTAGAAAAAAAAAAAAATTGTAAATCATTGTCGACTCATTAACTATTGCAGTGTTGTGATGGAATGTTATTGCTTCTGCACAAGATCAGTGCTAGGTCAGTTTGACAGATCTGCTCACTCAAAAGGCCTTTGCGTCAAGGTGAATCTATATTTATCATCTGCTGTTTATGAACGGCAGCACGGTGACCGACTGGCTAGAGCGTCAGCCTCACAGTTCTGAGGACCCGGGTTCAATCCCCGGGCCCGCCTGTGTGGAGTTTGCATGTTCTCCCCGTGCCTGCGTGGGGTTTCTCCAGGCACTCCGGTTTCCTCCCACATCCCAAAAACATGCATTAATTGGAGACTCTAAATTGCCCGTAGGCATGACTGTGAGTGCGAATGGTTGTTTGTTTCAATGTGCCCTGCGATTGGCTGGCAACCAGTTCAGGGTGTACCCCGCCTCCTGCCCGATGACAGCTGGGATAGGCTCCAGCACGCCCGCGACCCTAGTGAGGAGTAGCGGCTCAGAAAATGGATGGATGGATGGATGTTTATGAACCTCTAACACAACTGAAATGAAATTCAGCAGAACCTACTCACTGACTAAACTAAGTATTTGTTGGTCAATTTTGTGTGTGTGTGTATATATATATATATATATATATATACATATGGTTGTTCGTGTCGATATGTGCTCTGCGACTGACTGGCGACCAGTTCAGGGTGCAGTCCGCCTTTCGCCTGAAGTCAGCTGGGATAGGCTCCAGCGCCCTGCGACCCTGAACAGGATAACCGGTAATGAGTATGGATGGATATATATAAGTATATCTATACATATACAGTGGAACCTCGATAGAACGAATTGATAGGGCTGGGGGGGTCATCTGATATAGCTGATTGTCTGTTACAATGAAGCACTTTTTTTTGGCCATATGCTATGCACCCATATTACTGTCCAGTACAGAAGTATTATACAACACACACACACACACACACACACATACAGACATCCATTTTCTTCTACTTATCTGAGGTCGGGTCACGGGGGCAGGAGCTTAAGAATGAAAGCCCAGACTTCCTTCTCCCCAGCCACTTTATCCAGCTCTTTATTGCTCAGTGACTGTTTTTCTCAATGTCTTTATGTCTCAAAAGTGTTCTCTGTCAATTGACTGTCTGTTGTCATACTAGAGCGGCTCCAATTACCGGAGACAAATTCCTTGTGTGTTTTTTGGACATACTTGGCAAATAAAGATGATTCTGATTCTGAGAAGGTTGGGGAACACTGTCCTAAAACACAAGATGAGCAAGATCTATTATAAACCGTGATACTTGGGGTATTTTGACAAAAGCATGTCACAGACATTTGATTAAAACATGGTTGTTTTAAATTGTGAAAAAAATGCATTGTCTACTTTAAAATATAAACTTTTGCATGGTTTAATGTAGAAAAAAAGTTTACCCATTTTTAGCAAGTTTTTGGATTTTGTTTGTCATGAGCTGCCCTGCAGTACTGTTGTTGGAGCTTGGGTGGCGCTTTGGGCCCTCTCGCCCTCTCTCTCTCGCCTCCCCTCTCTCTTTCCAGCACTTCTTCGGCCACGCACCTGTCACCAATCAGCCCTTGTTACCACCTGCATTTAAGTCTGCCTGACCCCAGAAATCCTTGCCAGAGTATTGAAGTTTTCCTGCGGTACAACGTCTCCCCAGTTAACAAGTAAGCCACGTAATTCCTCGCCATCTTTCTGACCTCTGTGTTTCTCCTTGTCCTCAGTGTTCCCTCTGTGTTCCTCGCCAAGTGGATTTCTGCCGCCAAGCCAGCCGCCTGTACTCGTCACCACCTGTCACACGTTCTCTGCCTCAACAACCTGCCAGCACATGTCAAGGACCATCCCCATTCCCCTTTTTCAATAAACTTTTTATCACAACCTCTCAGCCTCTGCCTGCTGTTGGGTCCAGTCTAAATCAACTTGTGACATTCATCCATCCATCCATCCATCCATTTCCTGAACTGCTTATCCTCATTAGGGTCGCGGGCATGCTGGAGCCTATCCCAGCTGACTTCGGGCGAAAGGTGGACTACACCCTCAACTGGTCGCCAGTCAGTCACAGGGCAACTCGTGACATTGTTAGCACTACATGCATTCATAGAGGCTGTGTATGAACCACAATACTAAAGCTCTAGATTCTTTAAAGACCGTTAAAGCCCAAGTTTAATTATTTTAAATTTTAAAATGAAAAAATATTCTTTTTTTCATTCCTGCATTTACAAATCCCTCATACTTTACTAATCCCTTTCCATAAACCTTGTGCCAATCCATTGCACTGACTAAATGGAGGAAGTGTCATGGGTGTGTGTTCCGGGTTTTGTCTTCCCCCCTGTTTCACACACACCTGCTCCTGTGAGCATCTTCACCACCTGTGCCTCGTTCACCCTAATTACCTATTGTATTTAACCTCGTGTCTCATTCCCTCTTGTTGCCAGTTCGTTGTAACTTGTCGTCACGTTCCAGCATTCCTTGTTTCCACGTCACAGACTCACAGTAAGATTTGACCCTGTTCCGATTATCGACCTTGCCTTTTTGCCTCATGTTTTTGGATACTGTTGCCTTTCTTGGATTGCCTGCCTGTGTACTGACCTATGCCTGTCTATTAAACCTCTCTTTTTGGAAACTGTCCATTTGTTTTGGAGTCGTGCATTTTTGGGTCCTATCCTCTGTTCCGTTCATGACAGAACGAACTGGCCATAACATGGACCCAGCAGACTCAGACCCGGTGCACAAAGCCCTTCAAACGCAGGGTCAACGCCTCTCGAAGCAGGATGAGCAGCTTGCTGCCCTCCACCTTCATCTAGAGGGACTGTCAAAGCATCAGGACAATATGATGAGACAGGTGGCCTCGCAGTTTGAACTTCTTATGAAAATTATTCAAGAGAAGGAACCAGTTGGCACCACACCCAATACCGCCACGGTATTTCCACGTGAAGCAGTCACCATGCAGCCACCTGCCACCTCCGCTGCTGTCTGCCCAGAGCTCTCTCGACCGGAGAGGTTTTCTGTAGATTCTGGGAACATTAAGCCGTTCATCACGCAGTGCGAACTCCACTTTGAGCTGCAGGCAGCTGCCTTCGCCACCGAGCGGGCAAAAATCGCTTTCGTCATTTCCCACCTGACTGGGCGTGCGGAGGCATGGGCTACTGCTGAATGGAGCCGCAATTGCAAATCATTCATGGGCTTTTTTCGTAAAGACTATGGAGCAAATCTTTCAATTTTCCACTCCAGATCGTGAGGCAGCTCGCTCCCTTGTCACCTTACAACAAGGCAAGCGCAGGGTGTCAGATTACGCGATTGACTTTCGCATTCTAGCAGCTGAGAGTCATTGGAATAATCGGGCGCTACTCGATGCCTTTTTTCAAGGACTATCCCCCACCGTCAAGGATCATTTAGTCCTGCTAGACCTGCCGACCGACTTGAACACTCTTATCCCTGAAGATTGCCCTGAAAACAGGCTTTATGTTGTTCCGACCTTAAGGGGAAGAGTCATCCACTGGGCTCACACGAACATAACTGCATGTCACCCAGGCATTGCCAAGACTCAATCAGTGGTCGAACAGCGCTTTTGGTGGCCTAATGTTAGGAGGGATGTTATCGATTATGTCAATGCTTGCCAGGTATGTGCTGCTAACAAATCCTCTCGTCAACGTCCTGGGGAGTTGCGACCCCTGCCAATACCACAACGTGCTTGGTCAGACATTTCCGTAGACTTTGTGACAGGATTACCGGCCTCAAAAGGTAATGCCACAATTCTCACTGTAGTTGACAGGTTCTCTAAAATGGCTCACTTCATTGCACTCCTGAAACTCCCCTCAGCTAAAGATACTGCAGAGTTAATGATCAATCACGTATTCAAACTCCATGGTTTCCCCAAGAATGTGGTGTTTGATAGGGGTCCCCAATTCATTTCGCAATTTTGGAAGGAGTTTTGCAATCTCATAGGTGCTACCCGTCAGTCTGTCATCTGGGTTTCACCCTGAAACCAACGGCCAAACCGAGAGGTTGAACCAGGACCTGGAAACTGGGCTCCGATGTCTCGCTTCACAGGAGCCACGATCCTGGTCTCAGAAACTGGTTTGGGTCGAATTCTCCCACAATTCCCTCCCCTCTGCATCCACTGGTCTATCGCCTTTTCATGTTGTACATGGTTACCAACCATCTCTGTTTCCTGCCATAGCCCCAGAGTCCACAGTTCCAGCGGCATTGACCTTGGTGAGACGCTGCAGGAGGACCTGGGAGCGAGCCCGCCAGATGCTGCTGCGCCAGGGGCGGTCCTACAAAGCCGCTGCTGACCGTCGGAGGACACCGGCCCCGAACTACAAAGTGGGTCAGCGAGTTTGGCTCTCGACCAAACATATGCCACTCAGGGTAGAGTCCAAGAAGCTCGCTCCCAGGTTCGTTGGGCCCTTCCCCATCACAAAGATCATCAACCCTGTCACCGTGAAGCTGAGGCTCCCAAGGTCAATGCGGGTCCACCCTGCTTTTCACGTCAGCCTACTCAAGCCAGCCCGGGAGTCCCCTCTGGTCCCGCCTTCCAGGCCCCCTCCTCCCCCCCGGTTTGTGGATGGGGGCCCAGTCTTCTCTGTGAAGTGGCTGTTGTCGTCTCGTCGGAGGGGGAGGGGGTTTCAATATCTGGTGGACTGGGAGGGCTATGGGCCTGAGGAACGTTCATGGGTGCCGTCTGCGTTTCTCATGGATGATTCGCTCATTCGGGACTTCCACGTTGCGCATCCAGGGGCCCGAGGGCCGTCTGGGGACGGCCGTTAAGGGGCGGGGTACATGTCATTGTGTGTTCCGGATTTTGTCTTCCCCCCCTGTTTCACACATCTGCTCCTGTGAGCATCTTCACCACCTGTGCCTCGTTCACCCTAATTACCTATTGTATTTAACCTCGTGTCTCATTCCCTCTCGTTGCCAGTTCGTTGTACCTTGTCGTCGCGTTCCAGCATTCCTTGTTTCCACGTCACAGACTTGCAGTAAGATTTGACCCTGTTCCGATTATCGACCTTGCCTCTTTGCCTCATGTTTTGGATACTGTTGCCTTTCTTGGATTGCCGGCCTGTGTACCGACCTATGCACGTCTATTAAACCTCTCTTTTTGGAAACTGTCAATTTGTTTTGGAGTCGTGCATTTTTGGGTCCTATCCTCTGTTCTGTTCATGACAGGAAGAGGATTGGGATACAAGTTACAGTATATTTGTGCAAACGCCATCTGAATAGCTTGTTGCTGTTATTCTTCTTTCTTTCTCAAGCATTTTGATAACAGTATATTATACTTTGAAACACTGATAAACATATTTTTAATATTGGCTTTTATAAAATCAAAACTCACACCAGGTCCAGCCCAAATCCTAATTAATAACGTACTCCAGGGTGTGTAAATCCACATTGTGGCTGCATGCTCATCAACTGTTGTAATACTGTATATTAAAATTGATCTTTACCCTTTATTGTATACCAATCTTAGAATGAAATGCTAAAATGAACACTTTCTGTTTTATTTTACAACTGGTGACAATAAATTCAGTCATTAATCACAGTAAGGCTTGACATGATGACCAAATTGCCAGAAACCACGAACCGATCTATAAAACAATGATAGTTTACGTGGGAGCATAATGTCCAGGGAGATCTTTGTCGTTTTTTTTGTCGTTTTTCTCATAAAATAACAATTCTGTATTTTCATTGCATTATTCATCATGGGGGCACGGTGAAGGAGTGGTCTGCACATCCACCTCACAGTTCTGAGGTTTGGGGATCGAATCTTAGCTCCTGTGTGGCGTTTGTTCTCTTCGTGCTTGCATCGGTTTTCTCTGGGTACTGCACCTTTATCCATCCATCCATCTATCCATTTTCAACACAGCTTATCCTGGTTAGGGTCGCGGGGCGCTGGAGCCTATCCCAGCTGACTTCGGGCGAAAGGCGGACTACACCCTGAACTGGTCGCCAGTCAGTCGTAGGGACACAGACACAGACAACCATTCGCACTCACATTCACACTGTTACTGAGTGGGAACTGAACCCACGCTGCCCGCACCAAAGGCAGGTGGGTGTACCACTACACCTGCACCTTTAACCCACATTTCAAAAACATGCTTCTTCGGTTAGTTGGAGACTCTAAATTGTCTGAAAGTGTGAATGTGAGTTTGAATTATTGTTTGTCTATAAGTGCCCTGGGATTAGCTGGTGACCAGTTAAGGGACTACGCCGCCTCTTGCCCCAGAGTCAGTTTGAATAGGCTCCAGTGTACCTGCAACCCTAGTGAGGGTAAGCAGTACAGATGGATTATTTATCATTACTTTAATTATAATTAATTAACCAATTAGCTCATAAAACAAATAACACATTGTTAAATGTACTGTAAAATTGATAATTTACTAATATTTGTATTTTCCAAGGAATTAATCCGCCAATCTTCTTTCATGAAATAAATGAATTAATGCATTTTAATTAACTTTTTTGGGTTGGGAGCGGCAGGTGGCTAAATGAACGCAATACATATTACAGGACCTTTGATGATGCAACATAAAGCTTTGGTGGGCCGGAATAAAGAACGGAGGAGGGCAAATGTGGCTGACGGACCATATTTTGTCCATCCTGTGATAGAAGATGTGTTGGATATTTGTTGGATATTTTGAAGTGAAGCTTATGATTATATGATAAAGAGGTTTGTGGAAGACAAACCGGGAAGGAGCAAGGGACACAAGTAACAGCTGCTGTACAAAATATGGTCAAAAAAGTAAATTTTGTGTAGATACCCTTTCACAGGGATATCATTGATTTTAAGCTAGGGAGTAAAATTGCATGTTGGGACATCAATAGACACAATGCTGCTTCAGTAAATATGTCGTGTGGGGATTCTTTAAAACATTGCACCCAACAGATGCTGCAATGATTCTCTTATTACAGTTGTTATTTTGCTTTGTTGAGTGATCCACTTCTTCCACAAGATTGCAAAAGATTTTAGATGTGGCTGACAAAGCCTCCTGTTATCCTTGATGATGACATTACCAAAGGGTATTTGTGACAACAGTTCAAATCAATGGAAGAAACTCAAATGTGTAATTAGATATGAAAACACTGACTAAAAATGAATATTTAAAGATCATCTGTTGTTATGACCTTTTAGTTGATATGCAGTTTGCAACCTTATGAATTTATTAACAAAACATCCGTCAAAAATGGTGCTGAGCAAATTGATTTAAAGATGAGCAGCAGGAATGTTTAGTGTGTGTGATTCTGATGTTGAAAAGACAATTCCACAGGCAGCACATTGAACACACTTCATACTAACATAATGTACAACATTATGACAGCAGCCACAACACATTAGCTAGCTGAAATATACTCACCACTCTTTGGAAGAGTTGGCTATTCCCTTTATTTTTGCTGAAGACTAAAAACAATTGACTAAAAATAATATGAGACAAGAGATCAACTTATTTGTTTTAGGGGGCACAGGCTCCTTTTTAGCAATTAAACGAATGTTCGATAGAGTTTTAAGTCTGGCGCTTGACTTGGCTAGTCTAAAGCTTTCCACTTCCTGCCCTTGATTTTTCCATGTATTTATTCAACCTTTATTTATCCAGGTAAGGCAATATAGAACAGATTCTCATTTGCAATGCCGACCTGGGCGCAAAGGTTAACTCCTTTGTGGTTGTAAGCCCATCCCAGAAGAATCCACACAAGCCCAAGCCATGATACTTTCTCCACTGTTTCCCAAATGAATTGTTATATTTGGGAGCATCCTTTCTTTCTTTTTTAGCCTCTCCATCACTTTAGTTAAAGTTCATATCTTAGTATCATCAGACCTGTTTCTGTATCTGTGGCAATTCCAAACATGACCTTCTTATTCTTCTTGCTATTGAGTGGTTTGCATCTTTTATTATTGTGCAGTTATGTTAATGACCTGCATTCCTTCCCTGGGGAGGTCGTTCCTGATGTCGCAAAAACAATTATTTTAGGGTCTCTCTTTGGAGCCCTCAAATTTTTTCCATCAATGCCTGTTTTAATATAGCAGTGGTTTCTTTCTTCTTCGGGACATTCCGAATGGTTTTATTCGCTTTGGCCAATGAGTGTAATGATGCTTCATTCCATCTTTTTTCAACTTGCTTGTTTTTCACCCATAGACAGCTCTCTGAGCTGTGAATTGGTGATACATCTAACTGTTACTTAGTTGCAAGAAAAAGAGTGTAAACCCCCTGGAATTAACTGGATCACTGCATAAATTGATCATCTAAGTCACACCAATAAACAGTTTTCTTCAAGTAATAATCTGCAAACTGATGTTTTTATGCTTTTATTGGACAAAACGTAAACATTCCAAGTGCAGGGTTAAAAAGGTATTTGAACTAATGACTTCTCCAAGAGCAAATTGGAATCAGAAGTCAGCCAACTTACAGTCCAATCGATGTCATACCCACAAGTTACAGTTCCATTGTCAAGGTGTTGCCCGAAGTAACCATCTCTTACAGAGCTGTCAGAATACCTACAATTACTGTAAGAATTGTTAAAGTCCATGAAGCTAAAAAAGATCGCAAAAGCATCTCTAAAAGCTAAAATGTTCGTCAGTCCTGATTAGAACAGATGGTCAATAAATGAAAAGATTTCAGCACTTTGACTACTCTCCCCGGGACTGGCTTTCCTGGAAAGATGAGTGGAAGAGCACAACGCAGAATGTTCAATTAGGACAAATCTTAGCGTTTTGGCCTAAGATTTAGAGAAATGTTGGGCACATGCGAACATCTCTGTTGACAAATCTAGCACAAGTAAAATATTAAGCAATAATGGATTTCATAAGTTTGGAAGGAACATACATATGACACCGTGTACTATGACATTATAATGGTGTGTTCAGTAAACATAAAAACAATTGTTTGAATGATATTAGTTTTAAGAAAACTATGTTTGTCTATTGTAGTAAAGTACTGTAGTTGAAGGTCAGATCACATTTTATGACCATTTTTTTCAAAACACAAAGTCTTAAACTGAGGATAAACATTAAGAGCTATGTATTGTTTCATTAATCAATGTAATACACACACAGGACAACAAAAAATGCCAGTTACATGTTCCAATACTTTTGCTAACATGAAAATGGGTGTGTTCAAACCAAAGGCCTTATCTTTGAGGTCATTCATCCAATCCAGATGTAAATACAGCACTTGGAAATTAAAGATAAAATGTTTATATCTTGGTCATAAATATTTTTTGATGTCAAACGCAAATGGTTGCATTCTACAGCTAAATCAAAGCAATTTGTCTCACTGTTCCAATCATTTTTGATGGGACAATATGTAGTACCATGTAAGGTTGTTCCATTAAACAATACCTTATATTATTTACAATACTGTACATGTAAGAGTGTAAGAGATTCAGGAAATGCAATTCATTTTGATAAATGGCAAGAAGTATTAAATTCTAGACTTCAATATTTTTGTTGTTGCAGGCCCTACAAGACCTAGTATTTCCAGTCACTGTATACAGTATATAGTTAAATTTACAAGACTATCCTGTACAAGTACAAAGCCTTGCTATTTTACAGGAGTCAGAATAACCATGTAGACAGAACCATTCAGCTCATCCTCGTTTATCATTCAGTAGAAATTCACATAGAAATAGGGAATTAGGCTATCAGTGATCCTCTTTTGTCTTCTATATCTTAAGGTGATTTGTCTCAACGGTAGCGTATTAGGACTAGATACATCAAGCATGAAAGGTGGAAATTGGATTTTTTATCTGGCTAATTCCCAATGTATGTCTTCAATCATAAGTAGATTTTATCTGGAATTGAGACGCGAGAGGTGACAAGTGTAAGTTGGCCTTTAAAGATTTAATAGATTAAAAGATTAATCAAATGGATCAAAAGAATACATTTTGAATACTTGGCCTCTAAATCATTTGGGTCCTATTAGGGAAGCTGTCTTTAAAATTGATTTTAAACCAAGTGTTTCCCTGGTGTTTGGCTACTCGCTCCCAGATAAACTGTAGCTCCCAACTCACCTGTCCATTTTTTTGTCCCCAGGCATACATGATGTGCTTTTCCTGCCCCATTAGTCATACTTTAGGATTTTCCCCTGAACTTATTTCTTGGCAATGTGACTCATCTTAAGCTCATCACAAAGATGTGTTTAAAAATAAACTTTTTTTGTTCAGACGTAGTAGACAGAAAATATCTCTAGAAAGATTGTTTTCACAACCCCAAATCTCTGCATGAATTAATTCATAAGAATGTTGATCGAGGTCTGTCAAGATGCTTTTGAGTCAAAATCATGTCTTTTTGTTTGTTTGTTTTTTAGAATTTCCACACTTTTTGGTTCGTCTAAATGAAGAGGTTTTTTCTTTCTTTATTTATTTTTTTTACTTTTTCAGGGTAACTTCTTGGCTCAGCATGGTCCAATAGCTTTATGAGCGTAAGTGCCTCTGTAATCCTAAAGTGTGTCTGCCTCACTTGTCTTCTTGGCAGTCAGGGTATAAAATTATTATATATCCTTTCAACACGCTGAACATCACTGTTATCACTGCGGCCTTTGACAGCTACTCTGTGCTTAAGGACAGGGCCCTGACTACAGAAATTAACATTGCAAAGAGAAACTATGCAGCAAAGTTGGAAAAACAGTTACTAACGACTCTAAAACAGTCTGGCATGGATTCCAATCGCTGACCAATTACAAGCGACGATCACCCCAAGATGAGAACAATAGCACACTAGCCAATGACTTGAATACCTTCTACTGCAGATTTGAAAAGGACACTTTCACATGAAATGCTCCCTGGGCGCTTCAGCTGCCCCCTGCTCCAGTGTGTTCCACTAACATGTGTATGTGTTCACTGTGATGGGTTAAATGCAGAGAACAAATTTTGTGTGCATGCATGCATGTTCATGACAATAAAAGATGATTCTTCTTCTTCTACTTCAGGAGGGATCCCTTGCCACAGCTGCCCCTCACGTTGTCCAGCTGCCTTGTGTCAACCGTCGAGACCTTCATGTTCCTGGGAATTACAGTCTCTCAGGACCTGAAGTAGGCGACAACATCAACTCCGTCCTCAAAAAGGCCCAGCAGAGGATGTACTTCCTGCGGCTTCTGAGAAAGCACGGCATGCCACAGTTCTACACAGCGGTCATCGAATCAGTCCTGTGTTCTTCCATCACAGTCTGGTTTGGTGCTGCTACAAAAAAGGACAAACTCCGACTGCAACGGACAATCAAACCTGCTGAAAAGGTTGTCGGTAACCCCCTACGCACCCTTGAGGACTTGCATGCTGCCAGAACTAAGACAAGAGCATGCAAAATCCTCTTGGACCCTCCACATGCTGGTCACCAGCTCTTCCAGCTCGTTCCCTCAGGTAGGCACTACCGATCAATGCAAACTAGAACTAGCAGACATTCCAACAGCTTCTTCCCTCTTAACATCAACTTCTTAAACAGCGAACCTAATTTCATTGCAACATGCTGCCATTTTTTTTGTCTTGAGTTTGTTGTCACATTTCTGTCGGGCCAATTAGACATGCTCGTGCACTCACTGTAGTAGTCTCACCACACTGCACTATTTGCATATCTGTTGTTAACCAATACTGGCCACTCATGCCAGAGTAGCATTTGCCCCACTTGCACACTGACTGAGGAGTATCTGCAACATTTGCACAATCAACATTGTCCCAGATTATTGCGGTACTAGTCACTCAAACTGCATACACTCCTTGAAGTCTCTGCGCCCTTTGCACAATGGTCATTGCACCGGACTATTGCTATATTAGTCATTCAAACTGCTCTCATTGCTAGAGGACACTACATCTTTTTGCACAATTGTCAAAAATAAATAAATAAATTGTACCGGCATTACCAGATAACTGAATAACCCCTGAATAGACCTTACCAGGGAGGCTGAAGATTGTGATCCCCCTGTAGTTGGAACACACCCTCCGGTACCCCTTCTTAAAAAGGGGGACCACCACCAACGTACAGGCGCCGAGCCGGGGTGCAATAAGTATACCCACACCTGCTTGGCACCTCTCACCATGGGCAACTCCACAGTGGAAAAGAGTCCAGCCCTTCTCAAGAGGACTGGAACCAAAGCCCAAGCTGTGTGTGGAGGCGAGTCCGATTATAACTAGTCGGAACTTCTCGACCTCACACACCAGCTCGAGCTCCTTCCCTGCCAGAGAGGTGAAATTCCACATCCCTAGAGCCAGTTTCTGTAGCCGGGAATCGGATCGCCAAGGTCCCGGCCTTCGGCCACCGCCCAGCTCACACTGCACCCACGTTACCCTTTCGGGCTGTGCCTGGCCGGGCCTCATGGGTGCAGGCCCGGCCACTTTGAGGGCGAGCATGTGTTTTTTTTTATTCTGTATGAAATTAAGCCGATAAAAGTAATTTTGTCTTGACTGAAGACATGTTTGGGGGTCCATCAATAAAAAAGGGTGTGTGTCTGCCGTTCTATAGCTCAGCGGAACCCAACCGCCACAGAGCATTTTTGCATATTTGATGACTGACATAGCTAATAAAAACGAATGATTCAATATCTAACTCACCATTGCGCCATTCCGATGACTGTAGTTATTGTACAACATTGTCCATCCATCCATTTTCTGAGCCGCTTCTCCTCACTAGGGTCGCGGGCGTGCTGGAGCCTATCCCAGCTGTCATCGGGCAGGAGGCGGGGTACACCCTGAAATGGTTGCCAGCCAATCGCAGGGCACATAGAAACAAACAACCATTCGCACTCACAGTCATGCCTACGGGCAATTTTAGAGTCTCCAATTAATGCATGTTTTTGGGATGTGGGAGGAAACCGGAGTGCCCGGAGAAAACCCACGCAGGCACGGGGAGAACATGCAAACTCCACACAGGCGGGGCCGGGGATTGAACCCGGGTCCTCAGAATTGTGAGGCTGACGCTCTAACCAGTCGTCCACCGTGCCGCCTGAACAACATTCTGTTAAACATAAATAAAAACAGAATACAATGATTAGCAAATCATCTTTTAACAACATTCAATAAACGTTTGGGAACTGAGGACACTAATTGTTGATGCTTTGTAGGTGGAATTCTTTCCCATTCTTGCTGGATGTACAGTTTCAGATGTTCAACAGTCCGGGGTCTTCGTTGTTGTATTTTACGCTTCATAATGTGACACACGTTTTCAATGGGAGACAGGTCTGGAATGCAGGCAGGCCAGTCTAGCACCCGCACTCTTTTACTACAAAGTCACGCTGTTGTAACACGTGCAGAATGTGGTTTGGCATTGTCTTGCTGAAATAAGCAGGGGCGTCCATGAAAAAGACGTTGCTTGGATGGCAGCATATGTTTCTCCAAAACATTTATGTACCTTTCAGTATTAATGGTGCCTTCACAGATGTGTAAGTTACCCATGCCAATGGCACTAACACAGCACCATACCATCACAGATGCTGGCTTTTGAACTTTGCGTCCATAACAGTCCGGATGGTTCTTTTCGTCTTTGGTCCGGAGGACACGACGTCCACAATTTCCAAAAACAATTTGAAATGTGGACTCGTGGGACCACAGAACATTTTGGATCAGTCCATTTTAGATGAGATCAGGCTCAGAGAAGCCAGCGGCGTTTCTGGGTGTTGTTGATATATGGCTTTTGCTTTGATAGTAGAGTTTCAAGTTGCACTTACGGATGCAGCGCCAAACTGTTTTTACTGACATTGGTTTTCTGAAGTGTTCCTGAGCCCATGTGGTGATATCCTTTACACATTGATGTCGGTTTTTGATGCAGTGCCGCCTGAGGGATCAAAGGTCACGGGCATTCAATGTTGGTTTTCGGCCTTGCCACTTACATTGAGGAACATTGTTCAACTATTTTCTCATGCACTTGTTCACAAAGAGGTGAACCTCACCCCATCTTTGCTTGTGAATGACTGAACAATTCAGCGAAGCTCCTTTTATACCCAATCATGGCACCCACCTGTTCCCAATTAGCCTGTTCACCTGTGGGATGTTCCAAACAGGTGTTTGATGAGCATTCCTCAACTTTCTCAGTCTTTTTTGCCACCTGTCCCAGCTTTTTTGGAACATGTTGCAGCCATAAAATTCTAAGTTAATGATTATTTGCTAAAAACAATAAAGTTTGTCAGTTTGAACATTAAATATCTCATCTTTGTAGTGTATTCAATTAAATATTGCTTGAACATGATTTGCAAATCATTGTATTCTGTTTTTATTTATGTTTAACACAACGTCCCAACTTCATTGGAATTGGGGTTGTAATAGCTTTACAAAAAGCTTCGAGCTGCCAGCAGCATGTTTCAAGCGGAAAGGCTCTGCGATCGCAGAGGTGAAAAAAAGTCAGCTGGCGCCGATACTTTTCGCCAATTAATGTGATGCAAGAACATTCGGGTGTCGGCGTAATGTGGTTGGAAGATTCCTAACTAAATTATTGTGATAAGATACACATTTAGGATCCCCTTTTGTAGGAATGAAAAAAGATGTAACAAAATAATTTTATGGTATTGACATATTTGTGAGCTGATGAACATACTATACAGTATCTTCCCAATTGCTACAGCCTGTTGAGTTAAACTACCCTTATGAGATTAATAGAATACATTATTTGTGACAGTACTGTATATAACCTCAATACTTGGTTGCAGGGTAAATTGAATATATACACTATATTGCCAGAAGTATTCACTCACCTGCCTTGACTCACATAAATACTGAATACCCATTCCAAATCCATAGGGTTCAATGTGACGTCGGGCCACCCTTTGCAGCTATAACAAATAGCAAATCTTGGAAGGCTGTCCACAAGGTTTAGGAGTGTGTTTGTGGGAATTTTTTAACATTCTTCCAGAAGTGCATTTGTAAGATCAAACACTGATGGACGAAAATGCCTGGCTCTCAGTCTCTGCTCTAATGTATCCCAAAGGTTTTCTGTCGGATTGAGGTCAGAACTCTGTGCAGGCCACTCAAGTTCATCCACAGCAAACTCCCTCATCCATGTCTTCATGGGCCTTGCTTTGTGCACTGGTACACAGCCGTGTTAGAAATGGAAAAACTGTTCCCAAAAAGTTGGGAGCATAGAATTGTCCAAAATATTGGCTCCTTAGTTCCAGTGAAAGGACCTCTGAAGGATTTAGCATACCAAGAGCTTTTGGACAATTCATTGCTCCCCACTTTGTGGGAACAGTTTGGAACTGGCCCCTTCCTCTTCCAACATGGCTGTGCATCAGTGCACAAAGCAAGGTCCATAAAGACATGGATGAGAGAGTTTGGTGTGGATGAACTTGATTGGTCTGCACAGAGTCCTGACACCAACCTGATATGACATCTGTGGGATGACTTAAGAGTGCAGATTGAGAGCCAGGCTTTCTTGTCCAACATTAGTGAATGACCTCACAAATGCGATTCTGGTAAAATGGTCAAAAATTTCCTACATGCACTCCTGAACCTTGTGGAAAGCCTTTTCAGAATAGTTAAAGCTGTCATAGCTCTAAAAGGTGGACCGATGTCAAAATAAACCCTATTGATTAAGAAGGGGATGTCACTTCAGATCAAATGTGAGTCTAGGCAGGTGAGTGAATACTTTTGGCAATATAGCATCGTTCTGTTTCAAATAATAGTGTGTTTAAAAAAGTAGGTACAGCACAAATTGCTCATGTAGCTTTTATTTCCGTACACGCATTGGCAACACTGCATGTTCTATTCCAAATCAAAGCATGACAACAAACCATTTAAAGAATGGGAAGAAAAGGAAACATTGCCCTGTTCAAAAGCAGTGTCTGCATTTTTCTTTACAGACTTTTCAAACTTACTGCATAAATTGAAAACGCTTGAAGATTTTGCTTTTCTGTGAACACCTGAACTAACAACTAATTTACAGGTAGTTGTACAACGACTGTTTCTGACAACTGCTTCACATCTAACACTTGTATTCCAACCCAGGACAATTAGACTACATTCCACAATTTTGTAATGAACCTTGAACGTGTGTTTATTTTTGTGTGTTTCTGTTGGGGGGGGGGGGGGGGGGGGGGTGCGAGAGAAAGAAGTATTCCTTTATGCTCAGAGCTGTTAATTCTGAGGGGCTTTGAATGCATCGCTCTGCACATTGTGGGCGAAACGGGAACAAGAGAGCCTCGAGGTGAGCTGATTCCAAAGTACTGTACATAGTTCACCATGTTCCTCTTCTTTATTTAATTGTTTATATTAATTTAATTCTAATTTCATTTTAATATAATTGTACTGAAGATGAATTTACCCCGCAAAAATATTTGTTTCCACCAAACAATTCAAACAAAATCAAAATGAAACATTGTTTTCACAACATAATTTGGCGCCCCCTTGAGGCCGCGGCGCCCCAAGCATTTGCTAACCTCGCCCTGTGGGCGGGCCGGCCCTGCTCAAATACATGGTCACTGGTGTCCAACAGGCGGCACGGTGGGCGACTGGTTAGAGCGTCAGCCTCACAGTTCTGAGGACCCGGGTTCAATCCCCGGCCCCGCCTGTGTGGAGTTTGCATGTTCTCACCGTGCCTGCGTGGGTTTTCTCCGGGTACTCCGGTTTCCTCCCACATCCCAAAAACATGCATTAATTGGAGACTCTAAAATTGCCCGTAGGCATGACTGTGAGTGTGAATGGTTGTTTGTTCCTATGTGCCCTGCGATTGGCTGGCAACCAGTTCAGGGTGTACCCCGCCTCCTGCCCGATGACAGCTAGGATAGGCTCCAGCACGCCCGCGACCCTAGTGAGGAGAAGCGGCTCAGAAAATGGAGGGATGGATGGTGTCCAACAAAAAGGCCCAAACCGTAGTTTGAGAAACATTGCCATATACGATTGCAGGTCTTTTGACAATCTGCCTGAGGGCCCCAGACCCAAAAAGAACAATTTTACTGTCAAGAGCTCACAAAACATTTCTCTTTAGGCCAGTCAATGTCTTTCGGAAATGCTAACATTTTGTCGATTTTCAACAATTGGATTTTGCAGGGGCTTCCGGCTGACAATTTGGTTTCTCATAGCCTTCTTCAAGTAATGCAGAGGGATGTTGTTCACTCGTCCTGGACTGGTATACCAGTTCACTCTATGCAAAACAGGTGTGACATATTTCTCATAAACAGTGGTTATACAAAAACCCTTGGTACACTTCTGTTAAAGAAAAGAAAAAACACTATGGTCACTGAAATAACTTGAAACTGACAAAAAAGAAATAATAATTTTAAAAGTTCACCAAAAAACAAAAAAAACAGGCGATAATTATTTTTCAAATGAGCTGGAAAAAAAATTATGGTACCCCTAAGTGAGTCAAGCACAGCCATCAAATGAATATGTGATTCTCAATGTGTGATTTTTGCATCTGTTGACCATTATTTTGGCCCACCCTTCATGAGCAAACTGGTCAAGCTATCTCAGGTGTGAAGGATGCCATCTTCATACTGCATGTTTCAGCTGCTTCCACAGATGTTGAATGTGATTTAGGTCAGGGCTCTTTAGAATAGTCTGATTTTTTGTTCTTAGTCATTATTTATTTTTAGCATTGTACAGTATTTGGGTCATTATCCTATTGGACGACTCATGACCTGCTGAGCCCAAGCCTTCTCACACTTGTCAGCTCATTTTGTTCCAGAATGCCTTGATATTTTATTGTACCCTGCACAATTTAAAGACCGGATGCGGCATAGTAGCACCGGAACACAATCGAGCCTCCTCCATGATTTTACAGCTGCCACAGTGTCCTTCTGTTTGTATGTTTATTTTTTTTCGGTGTCTGTAAACATAGACCTGACAGAAATTGCTAAAAAGAAAAAAAAAAGCTCCCGTTTTGTCTCATTTTTTGAAAGTATATTCACCCAAAACATTTATCACTTGTCAATATGTGTTTTGGCAATTTCCAGTCTCATCAGTTTCAAGATATTTCAGTCAACATGGTTGCTTTGCTGCATCTGACAGTGTGTATCTTCAACCTGTGGTGGGTACAATAAAATCTCAAGATTACCAAGGCATTGTGCAGCAAAATACAACCCCAATTCCAATGAAGTTGGGACGTTGTGTTAAACATAAATAAAAAGAGAATACAATGATTTGCAAATCATGTTCGACCTACATTTAATTGAATAAACTACAAAGACAAGATATTTAATGTTCAAACTGATAAACGTTATTGTTTTTAGCAAATAATCATTATCTTAGAATTTTATGGCTGCAACACGTTCCAAAAAAGCTGGGACGGGTGGCAAAAAAGACTGAGAAAGTTGAGGAATGCTCATCAAACACCTGTTTGGAACATCCCACAGGTGAACAGGCTAATTGGGAACAGGTGGGTGCCATGATTGGGTATTAAAGGAGCTTCTCTGAATTGCTCAGTCATTCACAAGCAAAGATGGGGCGAGGTTCACCTCTTTGTGAACAAGTGCATGAGAAAATAGTTGAAGAGTTTCAGGACAATGTTCCTCAACGTACAATTGCAAGGAATTTAGGGATTTCATCATCTATGGTCCATAATATCATCAAAAGGTTCAGAGAATCTGGAGAAATCACTGCATGTAAGTGGCAAGGCCGAAAACCAACATTGAATGCCCGCGACCTTCGATCCCTGAGGCGGCACTGCATAAAAAAACGACATCAATGTGTAAAGGATATCACCGCATGGGCTCAGGAACACTTCAGAAAACTAATGTCAGTAAATACAGTTCGGCACTACATCTGTAAGTGCAACTTCAAACTCTACTATGCAAAGCAAAAGCCATTTATCAACAACACCCAGAAACGCCGCCAGCTTCTCTGGGCCCGAGCTCATCTAAGATGGACTGATGCAAAGTGGAAAAGTGTTCTGTGGTCCGACGAGTCCACATTTCAAATTGTTTTTGGGAATTGTGGCCGTCGTCTCCTCCAGACCAAAGAGGAAAAGAACCATCCGGACTGTTATGGACGCAAAGTTCAAAAGCCAGCATCTGTGATGGTATGGGGCTGTCTTAGTGCCAATGGCATGGGTAACTTACACATGTGAAAGCACCATTAATGCTGAAAGGTACATACAGGTTTTGGAGAAACATATGCTGCCATCCAAGCAACGTCTTTTTCATGGACGCCCCTGCTTATTTCAGCAAGACAATGCCAAACCACATTCTGCACGCGTTACAACAGCGTCGCTTCGTAGTAAAAGAGTGCAGGTACTCTACTGGCCTGCCTGCACTCCAGACCTGTCTCCCATTGAAAATGTGTAGCGCATTATGAAGACAATGGAGACCAAAGCTTCAACAATTAGTGTCCTCAGTTCCCAAACTTTTATTGAATGTTGTTAAAAGAAAAGGTGATGTAACAGTGGTAAACATGACCGTGTCCCAGCTTTTTTGGAACGTGTTGCAGCCATAAAATTCCAAGTTAATGATTATTTGCTAAAAACGATAAAGTTGATCAGTTTGAACATTAAATATCTTGTCTTTATAATGTATTCAATTAAATATAGGTTGAACATGATTTGCAAATCATTGTATTCTGTTTTTATTTATGTTTAACACAACGTCCCAACTTCATTGAAATTGGGGTTGTATGATGCCCAGAGACAAAAAGCTTAATCTCACCCACAGGTATTTGTTCCTCCTACAGAAGAATGACCTATAAGCAGCCAGTTGAAAAAAAAATAAGAGTGGCTAACATAAAACATTGGACTTAATGGTTCAGTTTTTTTTGGGGTGAAATATTGCTTTTTATAATATTCTGGATTTTTTTTTTCACTAAAACCACCACCACCACAACAATACTGTTTTTTCAAAATGACTCAAAATATAGTGTTTCAAATTATTGCACACATCATTTAAAAACAAACAAAAGGTTATAAAGAACTGTAAACAAAAATCTGTCATATTTCTCTTATTACATAGAAATACATTTTTATATATTGTATAAATACCGGTACATGTTAACATAGGAATCACCACTCTTTCATATCAACTTAACTTTCATCCTTTGAAACTGTATTTCCGAGGATAGGTCCCCCTAATTACTAATGACAGCTCTCAGAGTTGGAGTTTGGAAGTTATACTTCCATGCATCCTCATAGATTAAAGATGTTCCATAGGGTCTCAAAAGCCTTGAGGTCAGCGGATAAAGGTCTCCACACCATTAGTTTTTCTCCCTTTTTACCAATAATGACCATTTTATTCAGTTTGGGCAGGGTTCTTCTTTAACATGGCATAAAATGGTTAGTTAGAAACTTTACATATTTTTTCTGAGGTCATTTTGACACCTTAGGCGGCCTAAAGGGGCCTACCATCTCGCTCCCTATTATTCCATCCCAAAACCATACCCAGCGACCTCCTCGTTGACGTTGCAACCTTGGGGATATGGTGGCCATCCACCAACCAGCCAGAATTCCATAGTATGGCATTATTCAGTGAATACAATTTTTGAAAATTAGTTCTCATGCACTGTATTTCCGAGCCCACTGCAATCCCACTTGTGAGATTGATTCGTAATGGCCGATATACAGCTTTATGCAAGATTGCAAGACTTTGGAGGATCCCGCAACGAGACGTTCTTGGGACACCAAAGACACCAGCAGCTTCAAATGCCTGCTTGCTGCTCCCCAATTGATTTTTAACAGTTGGTTTTTTAATAAGATGAATTTGCCTGACAAACTTTCCATCATACGCCTTTATCAGAACAAACCTGTTTGCCCTCTGAGCCACACACAAATTATTTAACATTACAGTACAAGGATTTTTTTGACATGTAGTCTTTTCATTCCTTCTGCAAGACATTGGACTATTCTGCACTTTTCATCAGCAGAAAGATCCTTCTTTTTTTCCCATTTATGCATGACTATGACTTGCTTAATATTGTGGAACAATCGCCTTAAGTAATTTTCCTTAAATCAAGCTCACTTGGCCAACTAATTATCAAACCTGTCCGTGATTGCTAACAGTTATCTAAATATACAGGAGAAACAACATATGACAAAACTTCCCTAGAAAAAAAAAAAAAAAATAGTTTTATTAACATGACGTTTTTTGGGTTTCCTGAAAAGTCTTGGTTTTTGAGATACGAGGATTCTGCCCAACGGCAGCAATATGTACTGTTTAATCATTTTGAACGCTGTGTACTGCAAATAAATAACACATTTTATGCATTTCTTCATGTTTGGTTGTGGATTAGAATGTTAGTGTTCCTAGTGTATTTACATTTATAGAAATAATAGCAACTGTGAGGATTTAAGCTTTATTCACTTTAAAAAACACTGCTATTATTCCCAATATACCTTTATCACTAAATTATAATTGCTTTCAAATTAATTATGTACTACTCATTTGCTGATTTTTGATCAAATCTTGGGAACTTATATGCTTGCTTTCTCTTTTGAATAAGGTACATCAAATGTATTTCTTGAATACATAATCTGCTCTTGAAGTTATATAATATGCTTAAATTCCACATCCTTGAAAACCATTGCAATGAAAGAATATCTGTAAGAAAGGAAAACAAAGAAACAAAAAAACACCCTTTATCAGAACATGTCAAAACATCTGATATATTTTCTTTGCTGGCGGAAAATATCACATACTGTACTCATATAATTCTTGGCGTGTTAACATGCACACTATTTATTATCATGCAATGTAACCAGATTAAGGAACATTACCATTTTATTTATCATGCTTAACCATTAAAGATGAATAAATGTAACACAAATTTCAATATTTTAAAAACAATTAGCTTGTTTACAGATACATCTTCAGTCATCAGTTGAAAAATTCAGACAATGTACAAATAAACAAATACACATGGTTGTTAGATGGGCTAATCAGAATATGCTGCTGTCAATAAAAACAAAGTTAGTGTATTTATCTCTTCAAATAGCAATCCATCCATCCATTTTCTAATCCATATCACTTATCCCGTTGAGAGATGCAGGGAGCTGGAGCCTTTCCCACCTGACTTCAGGCGAAAGGCGGACTACACCCTGGACTGGTCACTGGTCAGTCCTAGCGCACACCAGACAGACAGATAACCATTCTCACTCAGAACCATACTGTCACTTAGTGGGAACTGAACACACACTTCCTGCACCAAAGCCAGGCGAACGTACCACTTCACAGTCTGTGACTTTCTTCAAATATTTAAATGTCATTAGCTGACATTCAGTTTTAAAGTATTACGACCAATCTTAGAAATGGCATGGCCTTAATCTCAAATTAAGAATTCATCCATTCGATATACTTGCTTTATTAAAAAAAAAAATAATGCCCTTATATTATTATTTTTGTGATGGGACATTTAATCTAACAAAAACAGTGTTTAATAGGCTTTATATATCTGAAAGAGAATTTATGTTTGCTTAGTCTGTGCTGATGAGGAGAGTATTCCTCTATCATCATTATTTATTGAGTTAATTTATGTGGGAATTTGTATCACTTGGTTCTCATTGACAATTACCTTAATTTGGTTACAGGCATGCATCCAATACAGTATATGTGTGCATGTTAACATACTAGAGTATTGCCAGTACAGTGTTTACAGTTATGCAACATGTTCTTTTCGTAAAAAAATAATAGTAAGTACATAGGATCAAGATGCTTTTGCAGCTGTGTATTTGCTATCACACAAGTACCGTTAAACATTTGAAGCAAAGAGTGTGTATCCCAACTGGAGTTCATAAATCTACACTGTTTGACCACATTTTAGGGTTCACATGATTTTCATGTTGAATTGTATGGGTGTCTCTGCCGGACTAGCCTCTTCTGCTTCTTCTTTGCGTGGCACATACTCAACCTCTATACTTGGTTTTGCGTTGTTCTTCCCTCTGCTCCAGAGGAAAATAATTACTAGACAGAAGAGTACAACACCAAGGAATGAGATGAACCCCATTGTGGTTGCAATGATTAGTGTCTTTACATCAAATGGAAATGGAATTGTGGTCCGGGTCACATTTGCACCTTCATCGTTGGGTTGGTTGGAAATGAAGGCAAATGTCTTGTTTGGTTGATGAGGCCAATTAGGGGAGTAGCTATGCACAAAAAGATGAGCAACTTTGGTGTCATTGCCTGCTGCATTGCTTGCAATGCACAAGTAGGTCCCGTTGTCTTGGATTTGGGCATAACGAACCTCTAGTCCACCCTCATCGGACACAGAAAGTCTTGTCCCCACAGTTTTGGTGGTGATGTATTCTTTCTTAGGAGAAAGCCACATGATGACAGGGGCTGGCTCACCCTCAGCTTGGCAAGTAAAACTGACTGTAGTTCCTTCATCCACATGGCTCTCTTGAACCTTGTTATCCACAATCTTCGATTTATGGCAGATGAAATAATCAGAAGGCAGGATATCTGGGAAGTCCTTGAACTCCTTTCCCTGCACAACATCAGGTGACGAACAGATAGGCTGCTGTCTATTAAAGTTTAACCTCCACCGCCGGCGGAAAACCCAGAGCAAGCGACAGTCACAGGCCAAAGGGTTGTCATGCAAAGCCAGAGTTTCCAAATTACCCACTGAGTGGAAGACAGACTCCTCCAGGGTGCTCAATCTATTACTAGAAACATTGAGAATGTGCAGATGATTTAGTCCTCGGAAAGAGTAAGGCTCAATGGCAATTAATCTGCCACCAGCCAAATGAAAAATCTGGAGCTTTTGTAGATTGTGAAGTTGGTTCCCTTCAACAGTAAGAATGGGATTAAAAGACAGATTTAGAAATCGTAAATAATTTAGGTGGCTGATAGCCTGGTAAGGGATGGAAGTGAAATTACAATTAGTGATTGCTAAAGATGTCAGATTCATTCCAAACAAGCATTTTGGGGTCATGGTATCCAGGGAAGGCATCTGTGATATTTCTAGAACTCTGAGCCTATACAGCCGCTTAAATGAGTAATCCCTAATGGCAGTGATGTTCAGATACCGTAATCGAAGTGACAGCAGGTTGTGCAGATGGCTCAGGGCATCAGTGGGCACTGAAGACAGCTTGTAACCCTCAATGTTGAGGGTTTCAAGATTGCTGAGGCCATGAAATGATCGTGGTGAAATGAAAACGAGGTCATTGTCACCGACTTCCAGTACCCTCAAGTTGTAGAGCTCCTGGAACATGTAGTCCAGCAGAATGACAATTTTATTCTCACTAATATCCAGCTGTGTAAGGTTATTAAGGCCTGTGAACACCCCAAGCTGAATGAGCTTCAGGTGGTTGTTGCGCAACCCGAGATTCCGTAGATTCATGAGGTTGCTAAAAGCCCCTGACTCAATGGAGGAAATGGTGTTTTCATTTAGCTGCAGCTCCTCCAGCTGTGGGTAGTTGATAAATTCCTCTGGCCCAAGAAGTTTTAGACGATTCTTGCTCAGATCCAGGAGCTTTGTTTCAGTGGGGATGCCTTCAGGGAAAGTAGCCAATCGTCTTCGATGGCACACGACCGAGCGCTCTTGGGCATTGCAGTCACATCGGGAAGGGCATCCGGTGGTTGAGCCAGAGAGGACGGTGCCCAGCATCAGGACGAGGATGGGCTGCCAGCACGCCACTAAGTAGCTGTGCCCCCCTGCCTCAGCAGAGACCATCCTACTGTGAACCTATGGAGATATAGGGGGAAAAAAACAAAACAGTTGAGGGTGGATGTAGATAAAAATAACCTTCGACTCAATCAGGCACATAGATACGGTGCTCAGTTTACGACGAGATTCCATTCCTATGGCAGTGGCGTAACCCCCGTACCTAATTTGGAATGCACTGTTGTATATCATTAACCTACACTAAAACAGTAGCAAAGTCAAAATTACAGTAGTTTGTTAATGAAAAACAATTCTAGGCCATAAATATGTAATAATCAAATGAAAAACAGTAAGTAACTTTTCCAATATTTAAACATGGTGTTAATGTTCAAACTGTGGATAATGTTACACTGGCTTACACTGGTATTAAAACTTTTTAAACTTCTTAAACCTTTTAGGAATAAAACCTTTTCCTCGTTTTTGATGAACATTTAGGCCTACGGTATGCATTAAATGTTTATTTACATTTACCTGGAGTGCCTGCCCACTTACCAAGTGTGAAAATAAACAACAAAGTAATATTTTGTGCGCTAACTTTCTTAAGATCTGTTTGTGAGCAAAACTAAATGTTGCCGCATTTTAACAGTAGGACTAATCACATTACACATAACACCCTCAATTTCAAGTTTCAGCCTCATCACTCGATCCGATACTCTTTTCACCTCCAAGACATTTTTTGCTAACTCTTCTTTTTAAATAACCCCGACTCCATTTCTCTTCCCATCTACACCATGGTAAAATAATTTCAAACGTGCCCCTAAACTTCTAGCCTTACTGCCTTTCCACCTGGTCTCCTGGACACACAATATATCAACCTTTCTCCTAATCATCATGTCAACCAACTCCCGAGATTTTCCTGTCATAGTCCCAACATTCAAAGTCCCCACATTCAGTTCTAGGCTCTGTGCTTTCCTCTTCTCTTTCTGCCGAAGAACCCGCTTTCAACCTCTTCTTCTTCTTTGACTTCGACCCACAGTAGCGGAATTTCCAACGGCGCCCTGCAGGTTGACGGCGCCGGTGGCGGATGTTGTAAAGCCGCGCCACGACCGATCCGGTATGGAATTCTTTGAATGAACGCTCATATTTGTTTGGCAAAGTTTTAAGCCGGATGCCCTTCCTGACGCAACCCTCTGCATTTATCCGGGCTTGGGAATGGCCTACAGTTTGCACTGACTTGTGCCCCCCATAGGGCTGCATTACAATTCTTATTTGATTATAATTGTTGCATATGTTTCGATCCTTAATAAAAGTTTAAATTTCTTTTTGGTCTGGGTTGTTCAAATATGCATATAAACTGCTATAATAATTGTAAAATATCTCATTTATTTCTATGGTGACTGTGTACAGTTGCCATTTGAATCTTGAAAGGCTGTAATAAATGTTTTTTTCTTTATGACGCTTAAGTTGGTTTGCAAGAGATTTTCCGAATTTATTATTGTACTCAAAGTTAGTGTGTCTTACGGTTGTCAAAAATCTGTTCTTTTTTTATAACGTCTAATTGATGTTTTGCCTGGCGGCACGGTGGACGACTGGTTAGAGCGTCAGCCTCACAGTTCTGAGGACCCGGGTTCAATCCTGGCCCCGCCTGTGTGGAGTTTGCATGTTCTCCCCGTGCCTGCGTGGGTTTTCTCCGGGCACTCCGGTTTCCTCCCATATCCCAAAAACATGCATTAATTGGAGACTCTAAATTGCCCGTAGGCATGACTGTGAGTGCGAATGGTTGTTTGTTTCTATGTGCCCTGCGATTGGCTGGCAACCAGTTCAGGGTGTATCCCGCCTCCTGCCCGATGACAGCTGGGATAGGCTCCAGCACGCCCGCGACCCTAGTGAGGAGAAGCGGCTCAGAAAATGGATGGATGGATGGATGGACTATCCATCCATCCATCCATTCTCTACCGCTTATCCGGGTCGGGTCGCGGGGGCAGTAGCTTCAGCAGGGACGCCCAGACTACCCTCTCCCCAGCCACTTCATCCAGCTCTTCCGGGGGGATCCCGAGGCGTTCCCAGGCCAGCCGAAGGATGTAGTCTCTCCAGCGCGTCCTGGGTCGTCCCCGGGGTCTCCTCCCGGTGGGACATGCCCGGAACACCTCACCAGGGAGGCGTCCGGGAGGCATCCGAATCAGATGCCCCAGCCACCTCATCTGGCTCCTCTCAATGCGGAGAAGTAGCGGCTCTACTCTGAGATCCTCCCGGATGACCGAGCTTCTCACCCTATCTCTAAGGGAGAGCCCGGACACCCTGCGGAGGAAACTCATTTCGGCCGCTTGTATCCGGGATATTGTTCTTTCGGTCACGACCCACAGCTCATGACCATAGGTGAGGGTAGGAACGAAGATCGACCGGTAAATTGAGAGCTTCGCCTTTCGGCTTAGCTCTTTCTTTACCACAACGGACCGATACAAAGTCCGCATCACTGCAGACGCTGCACCGATCCGCCTGTCGATCTCCCGTTCCATTCTTCCCTCACTCGTGAACAAGACCCCAAGATACTTGAATTCCTCCACTTGGGGCAGGATCTCATCCCCGACCTGGAGATGGCATGCCACCCTTTCCTGACTGAGGACCATGGTCTCAGGATGGACTAATAATTATATAATAATGCCCCCAGTTTCTGTAAGGTGTAAGCAGATAGTTTTGTGAGATGCACAGATTAGTGTTAGCCTCTGATAAGCGGCACATACTTGATTGTTCAGTGAACTTGTTCATGTGATTGTGAGGGTAGGTATTCGTGTTTGCCAGTGTGTCTAATATTAATTAAGTACCTATCGTAATTTGGTGGCTTGGTGATGAGGTGCTGACTTCACAAGTGAAAATAAAATCTCGTCTCATTTGTTCATTATTGTTATGGGGGCCCATGTGTGCATTGCCATTTGCACTCGTTTTAGACTCTGGGCTCAACAAGTAGCCACCGTCTCGCTCTGTCCCAGTTGTCAAGGTTATGAAAGCCCTTGTCGCAGTGGCACACCGTGTAGTACAAGGGTGGATGAGGTCTTAATAGAAGCTCTTTGAATTTCTTTGGTCAAAATAAACAAAGGGTAATATATATATATGCGGCACCCGGGTTCAATCCCCGGCCTCGCCTGTTTGGAGTTTGCATGTTCTCCCCGTGCCTGCGTGGGTTTTCTCCGGGCACTCCGGTTTCCTCCCACATCCCAAAAACATGCATTAATTGGAGACTCTAAATTGCCCGTAGGCATGACTGTGAGTGCGAATGGTTGTTTTCGCACTGATGCGAGGAATGGAAGATGCCTGAGGAATGGAGGAAAAGTGTACTGGTGCCCATTTTTAAGAATAAGGGTGATGTGCAGATGATGAGCCACACAATGAAGTTACGGGAAAGAGTAGGATAAAAGTGCTTATTTGCGAGCAACAGTATGGTTTCATATCTAGAAAGAGTACCACAGATTTGCCTTGAGGGTGTTGATGGCGAAGTAAAGCGGTCAGAAGGCGCAACATTGTGTCTTTGTAGATCTAGAGAAAGCCTATGACAGAGTACCCAGAGAGGAACTGTGGTCCTGCATGCAGAAGTCTGGAGTGGCAGAGAACTATGTTAGAATAGTACAGGACATGTCTGACGGCAGCAGAACAGTGGTGTGGTGTGCTGTAGATGTGACAGAGGAGTTTAAAGTGGAGGAGGGACGGGATCAGCGTTCTGCCCTGAGCCCCTTCTTGTTTGCAGTGTTGATGGATAGGCTGACAGATGAGGTTCGACTGGAATCCCCGTGGACCATGATGTTTGCAGATGACATTGTGATCTGCAGTAAAAGCAGGGAGCAGGCGGAGGAACAGTTAGAAAGGTGGAGGCATGCACTGGAAAGGAGAGGAATGAAGATTAGCTGAAGTAAAACAGAATATATCAGCATGAAAGAGAGGCATGGAGGGGGGAGAGTGAGGCTACAGGGAGAAGAGATAGCAACGGTGGAGGACTTTAAATACTTGGCTGTGGAGATTTTGACCAGTATGTTCAATAGAATTCTAGCGCGTGAGAAGATCCTTGAGGAATGGAGGGAAAGTTTGCTGGTGCCCATTTTTTCAGAACAAGGGTGATGTGCAGAGCTGTGGGAACTATAGAGGAATAAAGTTGAAGAGCCACACAATGAAGTTGTGGGAAGGAGTAGTGGAGGCTAGACTCAGCACAGAAGTGAGTATTTGTGAGCAACAGTTTGGTTTCATGCCTAGAAAGAGTACCACAGATGCATTATTTGCCTTGAGGATGTTGATGGAAAAGTACAGAGAAGGTTAGAAGGCGCTACATTGTGTCTTTGTAGATCTAGAGAAAGCCTATGACAGAGTACCCAGAGTGGAACTATGGTACTGCATGCAGAAGTCTGGAGTGGCAGAGAAGTATGTTAGAATAATACAGGACATGTACGAGGGCAGGAGAACAGTGGTGAGGTGTACTGTAGGTGTGACAGACGAATTTAACTATTGCGTTATTAGCCATTCGAACTGAGGACTCTGCATCTTTTTGCACAATTGTTGTTTGTTATTGTTTTTTGTCAATGTCTTTATGTCTCCAAAGTGTTCTGTAAATTGACTGTCTGTTGTACTAGAGCGGCTCCAACTACCGGAGACAAATTCCTTGTGTGTTTTGGACATACTTGGCAAATAAAGATGATTCTGATTCTGATTCTGATTCTGATTTAAGGTGGAGGTGGGACTACATCAGGGATCCGCCCTGAGCCCCTTCCTGTTTGCAGTAGTGATGGATAGGCTGACAGATGAGGTTAGACTGGAATCCCCGTGGATCATAATGTTTGCAGACGACATTGTGATCTGCAGTGAAAGCAGGGAGCAGGTGGAGGAACAGTTAGAAAGATGGAGGCATGCACTGGAAAGCAAAGGAATGAAGATTAGCCGAAGTAAAAGAGAATATATGTGCATGAATGAGAGGGGTGGAGGGGGAAAAGTGTCACTACAGGGAGAAGAGATAGCAAGGGTGGAGGACTTCAAATACTTGGGGTCAACCGTCCAGAGCAATGGTGAGTGTGGTCAGGCAGTGAAGAAACGGGTCCAAGCAGGTTGGAACGGGTGGAGGAAGGTGTCAGGTGTGTTATGTGACAGAAGAGTCTCTGCTAGGATGAAGGGCAAAGTTTATAAAGCAGTGGTGAGGCCAGCCAAGATATATGGATTAGAGACAGTGCCACTGAAGAGACAACAGGAAGCAGAGATGGAGGTGGCGGATATGAAGATGTTGTGGTTCGCTCTTGGAGTGACCAGGTTGAATAAAATTAGAAATGAGCTCATCAGAGGGATGCCCAAAGTTAGATGTTTTGGAGACAAAGTTAAAGAGAGCAGAATTTTATGGTTTGGACACGTCCAGAGAAGAGTTAGTTGGTAGAAGGATGATGAGGATGGAGCTGCCAGGCAAGAGAGCTCGAGGAAGACCAAAGCAAAGGTTGATAGATGTAGTTAGGGAAGACATGAGGGCAGTTGGTGTTAGGGAGGAGGATGCAGGAAATAGGCTGACATGGAAAAGGGTGACACGCTGTGGCTTCACCTAACGGGACAAGCCGAAAGGAAAAGAAGAAGTAGAAGGAAGCAACATTAACTCTGACTCCTTGCTACTATGTTAGCACCTTAGCAAGCTGTTGATGTGATCACCTGGGATCTGCAAACTGTCCAGGCGCTACTGGATAAAACTGCTGGAGCGGAGCGGAGCGGAGCATGGACTGCTTGTATAAAAGTGCTTAAATCGGAGATTTTACATCCAGTCCAATCTGATACTCGTTTTTTGGTTCAAAGATCGGATCGGGACACAACTAACCTGTATGTTTCATTTGACCGAATATTTGTGAACATAACAAATTACTTCTGACTGGCATGATGATCTGGGAGGAATATACAGTACCGGGGATTGAGAATTTGATTTTCACTTCGAGGTAGAGCCACGGGCGTGCTGAGCCTATCCCAGCTATCTTTGGGCGAGAGGCGGGGTACACCTTGAACTGGTCGCCAGCCAATCGCAGGGCACATATAAACATACAACCATTCACATTCACACCTAGGGGCAATTTAGAGTCTTCAATCAACCTACCACGCATGCTTTTGGGATGTGGAAGAAAACCGGAGTCCCGGAGAAAACCCACCCAGGCACGGGGACAACATGCAAACTCCACACAGGCGGGGCCGGAATTTGAACCGCGGTCCCCAGAACTGTGAGGCAGATGTGCTAACCAGTCGCTCACCGTGCCGGCCCTACAGATGTTACAAAATAAAGCAACAAAAAAAAACTATAATTCCAATAAACACAGTGAGCGCTTATTGTTATTGAAAAAGGCTTTAGGTGAAAACTAATATTGCTGAGCTAATGAACACATAACACCAGTGACGTTTGTCTCGTCACCACATTATGATATTATTGTGTCAAGACAGAAATATGAATGAGCATGACAGCCCCTGTCTTTGCGAATCCAAAGCAAACAAATGCAAATGCTGTGGTAATTTTCTTACTAGAGCACATGCATGATTTATGATGCTGAGTATTTTAAGAAATGGTGAGCTATCTGTGCAATCTAGCCTTATAGCACATATCTCAACATAACATCACTTTGTCTTAACCTTGAGCTACATCTTAGAAAGAGCAGTTTTGCAAATAACACCTTTCCAATCTGACCAAGTTCGTCATGAACAGTTGTCATGCATTTTAAGATGACTCTTATGTATTGCTATTTTTTTTTCTTAGTGAGAGAAAAATCAATATTAGCTCTTACTAACATCAGTAGATCTTTGGCATGCAATGACTAATGAGTATCCAAATATTGTACTCAAGTGAGAGTACTGCTCCTTGACAATAATGTGACGAGAGTAAAAGTAAAAAGTATTCCTCCAAAAAATTACTTGAGTAAGAGTAAAGCGTACACAGTGAAAACACTATTCAAGTACTGAGTAAATGGTGTGTAACTTATCATTTTTAAAAATCAGAGTATGAACATCAATAAAATAAAAAATAAAAAATAAAATGTGAATGTGCTAATTCTGATATTGGTGTGTGTGTGTGTGTGTGTGTGCGTGCGTGTGCGTGCGTGTGAGCAAGATTCGCACATACCCCAAGAGATGCATGTTTTATAGTTATTTGTGATAAAAAATACGGTCAATGTGGGCTAATATGCACAGCCAAAACAACAACAAAACATCTGCAATCTACCGCAGGGTGTTTTCTCAAGTTAGAGGTGGGCTGAAATCACTACGTTTGGTCAAACAGTGCCAGACAAGTAATACAATTCATGAAAGCTGTTGTTTTCCTTCGTCTAAACGTAAACACGAGTCACGCGCCGTTGCTTTCAATGGTAAGGACGACCTTCCCAACATGGTGGCTACATAAGCACGTCGATTGGCCGGGCTGGCTTATCTAGTGTTAATACCGATGCCCGGGACTTAATTGTGTCGTTTGATTGGTGTACTCGACTTAAACGTCACTAGAGCTCAAATTGGATTGACGCAAACAGCGCCCAATGCAGAAGTCGAAGTCGTAGTCTAAACAGATAGGTCATGCACGAAATAGTTGATAAACAAGTAATAAATGATAAATAAAAGTAGCGAGCGGCATTTAGATCATTGTAACGGATAAAAAGTACAGTTTCTTCTTAACATAAATATTCGGGTAAAAGTAAAACGTATGCAGTAATAAAACTACTTTGACAAATACAATTTATCCAACATGCTCCTTGAGTAAATGTAATGGAGAAAATATAATATAATATTAGACACTATTTTTGGCGGCACGGTGGACGACTGGTTAGAGCGTCAGCCTCACAGTTCTGAGGACCCGGTTTCAATCCCCGGCCCCGCCTGTGTGGAGTTTGCATGTTCTCCCCGTGCCTGAGTGGGTTTTCTCCGGGCACTCCGGTTTCCTCCCACATCCCAAAAACATGCATGATTTGGAGACTCTAAATTGCCCGTAGGTGTGAATGTGAGTGCGGATGGTTGTTTGTTTGTATGTGCCCTGCGATTGGCTGGCAACCAGTTCAGGGTGTACCCCGCCTCCTGCCCGATGACAGCTGGGATAGGCTCCAGCACTCCCGCGACCCTAGTGAGGAGAAGCGGCTCAGAAAATGGATGGACACTGTTTTTGTGGCATGTTTAGCTGCAGTCCAGTTTACATTTTAAGAAAAATTAAGATGTACACAGACAAAATTGAAGAAAGACACAGGTGGCAGGAAAAGTAATCAGAATACATTAAAGGAAACTGATTCAATTCCAAGCATGAAAATGTATCATTATTATTTTGATTGGCATATGTGTCTGCATTTTGAGCAAGTTCTTTTTCTTTCGCACAGTAGAATAATGCCTGCTTATTGCTGTTTTATAACATTGCTCCTTTTCCGCATTGCTATTTTAATAAAGCTACTTGAGAATTTAGGTCAATTTCTGAACAAGATAAAGCCTTATTTCTAGTACAGAAAAAAAAGAAAAAAAAGAAAAACAAGAGCTACTTCTAAATCTGTTTTGTTTTTAATCACTGTTATACCTATGCAACATAATCTCAAGGCATCACGGTACAAATAGAACATCACGATGTGAAGCAAATGAATCAGAACATTGGATCAAATTAAATTAACATTTTAAAATCAAAAACGAAAATATTAATGTTGCGTGATACACCATGTGGCTCAACATTAAAGGAGTGACAAGTTCGGCAAGTTTTTCAAAGTACAGTGGTGTCTTGACATACTAGTTTAATTCGTTCCACGACCACTTTCGTAAATTAAAATACGAGTCTCTGAATCATCTTTCCCCATTAAAATATAATGGAAATCCCATTAATCCATTCCAGCCTTCCCCCCAAAAAATCTAACAGTTTTCCATTTTTTTTTTTTATATATATATATAATTACAGGTAAAATAACACTCTTTACAGTTCTACTTACCATAATTTCTCGTGTATAATGCGCACCCATGTATAATGCGCACCACCAAAATTGACCTAAAAATTCTGGAAAACCCTTCTATAAGGGATTTTTACAATGCATGATATGTCTTCTACGCATATGATCCAAACATCAAGTATTATCTGTATTTTGTTAGTTTTTTCAAATAATTATTCTGAAGTTAAGCACTTTATTGGAACACATAATACTTTATTTTTATTACTGTGCGCTTATATTGAAATTCGCAGCCCTACTTTTAGTCAGTAAATGAGAAAACTCTCACTTGTGCTCATATGTTTAATTACCCAGGCAGAATTTGTAAGATGAGTAAAATTCTTTAAAGAAAACATGAAGGGCCAGGCGAAACACATATAATTTTATTTTAATGGTTTTGAAATTAAACTGTCAAGCATTTCAGAAAAGCATTCTCATTAAGCAAAACATAGCCATAAATCAATTAAGGATGGTTGTTGTTCAGTCATCAGTCGTATTTTTAAAAAAAAACATTTTACAAATTCTGCCTGGGTATGTAAACATATGAGCACAGCTGTACATATATGCAGTCATACGTACCCCTGTCATATAAGAATGAAAGTGTACACCTTTTTCATAACCTCTAGGTGGCGGTGGCATACTAGAATGAAAGTGTACACATTTCTCATAACCTCTAGGTGGCGGTGGCATATTGGAAAGAAAGTGTACAGCTTTTTCATAACCTCTAGATGGCGGCATACATTTATAAAAGGTGAAAGTTTTTTTCCATTTTCCCCTATACGTATGTATAATGCGCACTATTAACTTTTGGGGGCGAAAAAATACACATTATACAGGGGAAATTATGGTAATAAAACATACAGTAATGGCACAATTAAATAGAAAGTAAACAATTAAACTTTGCCACATTTTTTTGCTTCAGCTCAAGGGGTTTTGTGCTGCTCCTTCTGGTGCGCAAGCGTTGGCCACTGGGGCAGACATAAAGATATACTGTACATGGGGATGTCATACAGTGGGTACGGAAAGTATTCAGATCCCTTTAAATTGTTCACTCTTTGTTATATTGCAGCCATTTGCTAAAATAATTTCAACTCATTTGTTTCCTCATTAATGTACACACAGCACCCCATATTGACAGAAAAAACATAATTGTTGTAATTTTTCCAGATTTATTCAAAAAGAAAAATTTAAATATCACACAGCCATAAGTGTTGAGACCCTTTACTGTGACACTCATATATTTAACTTGGGTGCTGTCCATTTCTGCTAATCACCCTTAAGATGGTTCTACACCTTCAGTGGAGTCCAGCTGTGTTTGATTATACTGGTTGGCCTTGATTAGGAAAGCCAACAGTGAAGCATGGTGGTGGCAGCATCATGCTGTCAGTGTGTTTTTCAGCTGCAGGGACAGGATGACTGGTTGCAATCAAAGGACAGATGAATGTGGCCAAGTACAGGGATATCCTGGACGAAAACCTTCTCCAGAGTGCTCAGGACCTCAGACTGGGCCGATGGTTCACCTTCCAACAAGACAATGACCCTAAGCACACAGCTAAAATAACAAAGGAGTGGCTTCAGAACAACTCTGTGATTGTTTTTGAATGGCCCAGCCAGAGCCCTGATTTAAACCAGATTGAGCATCTCTGGAAAGACCTGAAAATGGCTGTCCACCAACGTTTACCATCCAACCTGACAGAACTGGAGAGGATCTGCAAGGAGCAATGGCAGAGGATCCCCAAATCCAGGTGTGAAAAACTTGTTGCATCATTCCCAAAAAGACTCATGGCTGTATTATCTCAAAAGGGTTCTTTTACTAAATGCTGAGCAATGGGTCTGAATACCTATGGCTGTGTGATATTTCCGGGGTTTTTTTGTTTGTTTTTTAATAACTCTGCAAAGATTTCAACAGTTCCATTTTTTTTCCTGTTAATATGGTGTGCTATGTGTACATTAATGAGGTAAAAAATGTATTTAAATGATTTTAGCAAATGGCTGCAATATAACAAAGAGTGAAAAATTTAAGGGGGTCTGAATACTTTCCATACCCACTGTCAATAACCTCCGTCAGCCACAGTCATATTAGTAGTTCTTCAAAGAGGATAAATAATGTTTGTTAATATTGTTATTTCATGTGTTGGTCCACCGTTTGTGTTCAAATATCCATTGCATGAAGGGCAATAACACCGCAACACAATTGCTGTTCGTTAGCCAGTCTAATACACACCGTATAGCTCTCTTGTTTTAGTTTGACTGTAAACTTCAACTTGAAGTGGTATTAAACAGCTTTGAGGATCTTTTTTTACATTCATTGTTTACTGACGTGAATGAGTTGAGTTCACTGCCACCTTACAGCGCTTGTATCTTAGGTTTGCGCTTGCAAGTTAAAGGAAAAAGAAAAACAGGTGAACAACAGCTTGTATCTCGAAAAACTTGAAAATCGGATCACTCGTGTTGAAAATCTGGTCACTAGTATCTCAAGGTACCACTCTACAGTGGTTATCAAAAGTCTACACACCCTGTTCAAATGCCAGGTTTTTGTGATTTTTGTGAACAATGAGACCAGGCAAAATCATTTCAAAACTTAGCACTAATGTGGATAAGTTTTCACACAGTCTTATAACTAGCGGTATGACTGTGTTCAGAATTATCCGATACCATTCAAACTCATAATTAAAGGGAGTCGGCACACACCTGCCACGATTTAAAGAGCCTCTGATTAACCCCAATCAAAGTTCAGATGTTCTAGTAGGCTTTTCCTGACATTTTTGTAGTTACAGCTTACAGCACAACCTAGGGTCTGCAGCTTCCACAGCATCAGAGAAATCTCATTATTCAAAGGTATTAGTCAGGAGAAGAGTACCAAAAAAATACAAAATAATAATAATAATAACATTCTAAGGCACAAATACCAAAGAGCATAGTGAAGACAGTCATCATCAAGTGGAGAAAATATGACACACAGGGACATTACCAAGAACTGGACATCCCTCCAAAATTGATGTAAACATGAGAAGAAAATGCAACAGAAGAGAACTTAAGGAATTTTCAGGACTGAGCCTGAAAATTAGATTTAAAGATTATGATTCATTCAGCGCTTATAAAGGACGAGAAGCAGCTTTAAATAGTCTGAACAGTTACAATAGAATAGCAGCTTCCTTTTCACTGTTGATTTCATATAAAGTATACACAAAACAAAAGTCCAATTACATTGTAAAAAGCAGTCGTAAAATACAGGCAAACAAGTTAATTAGTGGTGCCTTTCTATCATCTATCTTTAAATTAGCTGACAAAAGATGATATTACTAAATAACTCTACTAAACAGTAACACCATTTCTAAAAGAAAGAGAAAAATCTTTGTTTTCTAGCACAATGACTTTTGAGAGCAGCACGGTGGCCGACTGGTTAGAGCGTCAGCCTCACAGTTCTGAGGTGCGGGGTTCAATCCCCGTCCCCGCCTGTGTGGAGTTTGCATGTTCTCCCCGTGCCTGCGTGGGTTTTCTCCGGGCACTCCGGTTTCCTCCCACATCCCAAAAACATGCATGAATTGGAGACTCTAAATTGCCCGTAGGCATGACTGTGAGTGCGAATGGTTGTTTGTTCCTATGTGCCCTGCGATTGGCTGGCAACCAGTTCAGGGTGTACCCCGCCTCCTGCCCGATGACAGCTGGGATAGGCTCCAGCACCCCCGCGACCCTAGTGAGGAGAAGCGGCTCAGAAAATGGATGGATGGATGACTTTTGAGATTCAATCGCTATAAACGACTATGGTTGGTGATAATGACTCATGCTCTTTCAGCACTGAATGCCCTCAACATTGAAGAAACACACTGTAGCTCACAGTCGACATTATGGGCCAGACATAGCATCCAAATATTGTTTGTGTTCCATAGAGAAATATAAAGCAATGCAATAATCAGTAGTTTATTGGGAAAAAATATATATATAATAATGAATAATCATCATTCCTTTGTTTTTAATTAGCGCGTAAATGCCCGTAGGAATGCAGCTGGGAAATTACACATTAGACCTTCAACACTATACGCCTAAGTTGTTGTATTGACGCAAAAGAGAGCACTGCTTCTTGGATCACAAGGCTTTATGGCCACACACATTAATATGAGTTGAGAGATTAGCATGCATGAGTTTTCTTGCTTGACGGGATGTTAGTTAACAATAACAAAATATATTTACATGTAAGTGGTGCCTGGAGATAAGAGTGACTTCTGAGTTTTTTGAGATACAAGTTGTCATTCGGCCGTTTTTTTGCTTTGACTTGTGAGTGCAAACTTGAGATACGAGCGCAGTAAAAGCAATTCAACTTAATTCACAACCAGCAGCAGTTTGACATAAAAAAAGAGGCTTGACTCTTTTTAATGCCACTCCTAGTTTAAGTCTTATGTGAAGGTATGTTTGGCTTGACATTAAACTTCCACTGGGAGGTCCATTAAACAGCTTGAAGGAAACAAAGAAAAATACATATTGTGTATTTAAAACAACAACATAACTGCCTCAGGTCCACTTAGCTTACTACAAACAAACAATGCAAAACACTGTTCACATGCTAATGGTTAGCATTGATAGTTGCGGTTTTAGAGGCAACGAATATTTAAACCCAAACCGTGAAGTAACACGTAACAGATAATATAACAATACTCACAGGCATATATTCTTTATCCTCTATGTAAAATGACTACTATTACGGCATCTTACTGAATCCCTTACAGTAGTAGTAGTGTATAAGAAGAAAAAAAATACTGCTCTTCTTCGTTTACAGTCTGCATGACTGTACAGTTATTATACTGCCACCTGGTGGCCAAGGCTGGCACACCAGGCGCAGCACATGGATTGGATTGCGGCATTTGCATTATGATGCACAAACTTTAAATGATTACATTCTATTTATTTATGTTAGTACTCTATGGCTTTATAAAGCACACATTTATGATAAAGTAAAAATTATAGAGTGCTATTTGTCCTTAATAATAGACAAACACAAATGAATTTGTTCTTTGGTGGAGAGGTTAGAATGGATCAATGGCATTTCCATTCATTTCAATGGGGAAAGAACATTTGAAGTGTTTTGAGTTACGAGCGTGGTCACAGAACAAATAAAACCAAATTCGCATCTCATGGTGCCACTGTATAGTATATATTCCTCCAATCACCTGCCACTTTTTTTTTTAATTATTTTCAAACTGTTGCTGTTCCCTCTTCTTCATATGATTGTGAATTGTAGGGTGGGGGGAATCTCTTTTAGTTGATGTTTGATCATTTTTTTAATATAGTGTAGCTTCTGAGCTTGAGTTACCTGAGGGTATTCTGAATTTCACCCAAATTGTCCCAAAAAAAATCTCACAATACTACAATGATGTTAGTATCAAAAGGCGAATTTTGATTGTGAGGCGAATAATATACACTACAAGTTACGTGAAGTATGCAGACTCACATTAAAAACAGTAAGACTCCATTTTTACAATGTGCGGCCCTTGTTATTATTGGTTGGTTGTTGTTTTAACATTTTACAGTGGTTATCTTCTTATTACTCTTAAAAACAAAACAAGTCCAGGTATATTTAATAAGGGTTTTATAATGGGAACAGTTTGACCTTAGGAAGTATTCTTTTTATTTCCATTATTTTCTATGCAGAAAAATAAACACATTTTAATCAAACAGATGTTGACCAGCATAAAAGTAAATAGAATTAGATAGCTAGAAAGATAGATACTACATACATATTAAATCTATTTATATTTTTCATTCAATCAGGTATTTGCTTATGATCAGCGCATATCCTTTTTTCTGCAACTTTAACAGGACGGGCCTGCAAGCCGAAGTTCGTATCATAAGAACACATGGATTTAATGTAAACATGATTTGCCTCTTCTATGGTAACAGAACTGGGTGCAGAATCAAAGAAATCCTGTGTTTTTTTTATGAATGCTACTCTACTCAAAGATACTAAGTGTCATGGGTGTGTGTTCCGGTTTTTGTCTTCCCCCTGTTTCATACACACCTGCTCCTGAGAGCATCTTCACCACCTGTGCCTCGTTCACCCTAATTACCCCTTACATTTAACCTCGTTCGATGCATTTTTTTCAAGGACTATCCCCCGCCTTCAAGTTGGTTACCAACCATCTCTATTTCCTACAAAACCGCTGCTGACCGTCGGAGGACACCGGCCCTGAACTACAAAGTGGGTCAGCGAGTTTGGCTCTCCACCAAGCATAATCCACTTCGGGTGGAGTCCCGAAAGCTCGCTCTCAGGTTCGTTGGGCCCTTCCCCATCACAAAGATCATCAACCCTGTCACCGTGAAGCTTAGGCTCCCAAGGTTGATGCGGGTCCACCCTGCTTTTCACCTCAGTCTGCTGAAGCCATTCTCCTCTGGTCCCGCCTTCCAGGTCCCCTCCTCCCCCCCGGTTCGTGGATGGGGGGCCCTGTCTTCACTGTGAGGCGGCTGTTGTTGTCTCGTCGGAGGGGGAGGGGGTTTCAATATCTGGTGGACTGGGAGGGCTACGGGCCTGAGGAACGTTCAGGGGTGCCGTCTGCGTTTATCGTGGATGACTCGCTCATTCGGGACTTCCACGTTGCGCATCCAGGGGCTCCGGGGCCGTCTGGGGCCGGTCTCATTCTTTCTCATCGCCAGTTCGTTGTACCATGTCGTTGCGTTCCAGCATTCCTTGTTTCCACATCAAAGACTCACAGTAAGACTAGACCCTGTTCCGATTATCGACCTCGCCTTTTTGCCTCACGTTTTTGGATACTGTTGCCTTTTTTGGATTGCCTGCCTGTGTACTGACCTCTGCCCGTATATTAAACCTCTCTTTTTGAAACTGTCCATTTGTTTTGGTGTCGTGCATTTTTGGGTCCTATCCTCTGTTCCGTTCATGACAGTAAGTGACGGCTGTCCGACAAAAGTGTGACCCTTTCTTTCAACAGTTTAGAGCCTTCATATTTGGAATTTCAACAAATGGCATTTCATTGTGACAGCTATTGCATCAAGAAAAAATCATGTTAATGGATGCATCCATCCATCCATTTTGTATAGCACTTGTCCTCATTAGGGTCATGGGAAAGCTGGATTCCATCACCCTGGACTGGTCGATAGGCCATATAGACAAGCAACCAGTCACGCTCACATTCACACTCAAGGTCAATTTAAAGTATTCAATGAACCTATCATAAATGTTTTGGGAATGTGGGAGGAAGCTGGAGTACCTGAAGAAAACCCAAGTAAGGACGGGATCGCCCAGAGGAGAGATTCAAACCTTGAACCTCAGAACTGTGAAGCATATGTGCTAACCATTCAAGCTCTGTGCTGCCCTCATGTTCACACAAAAGGGATTAGTTCATTTGAATATTCAGCTATAATTTTAGAAATTATTCAAGAGTTCCATTTTCGTTATCAGCGTTAGGTTCTCATAAGCAGCACATGATTGTTCAGACAGTGTGGTGTGGTGGAAGCGGGAGTGCAATACGTGTGTATGGCAATGTGTTCACTTCATGTGCCATACACACTATCTCCACACTAAATTTAAATGATCTTTTCCACTCTTGTGAACGTTTTTAAATGCCAGAAACAAAAATTATTGTGACATATTATCTATTTTGCAATGTAATTGGGGCACTTCTGTATAATCTAAAGGGGCTGACTTGAAGCCAGTCACTTCTTTCAACTCTGTATCGCTCTGTGTTTGAGTCATTTCAGTGCACTGTGAGAGTTGGTGCTGGCCTCTCCCAAAGTAGTTTTTCAGATGTCCTAGGTTGTAAACTCAATGGACACTCAGGAAGAGATAAATTAAACAAAACATGGCTTTTAAGCAGTTGCTGTCTTCCCCAAAATTATCGCAGTGATAGATTTTGTTACAGTGTACTAGAATTGTTGCTCCTTGGGGTGTTTTAATGAAAGCATGTCCTAGACATGTTATTAAGACATCTGTAAATTGTAAATTGTGAAAACAAATTCAAATACATACAAAGTACATGTCTCCTTTAAAACGGCCCTGTATTGGAGAAATCTCAAGCTTCTTTTGACCATTCTGTCTACAATTTTGCTTCACAGTGGAAACAATGATGTGTGTTGCTCCAAGCCGGAAGCTTTTGTGCTGCCAATGGTTTTATATGGTGAGGTCAGTGAGCGACTCAACCTGACTGATATTAGAGTCTGAAAGCTGCAGGCAGGGCTATGAACACTTAACACTTACAATCGACAGCAAATGTATCCCTTTTACACTACAAAGTATTACTTGACATGCAGTACTAGTAGGCATCATGATTGGATAGTGGTTAGCACATCTACCTCTCAGTCGGTCCTGGGTTCGAATCTCAGCTGGGGCATTCGTATGTGGATTGTCATGTTCCAATGTTTTCTAGGGTACGCCAGCTTTCTCCTCGCAATCAAAGACTCTAAATCAGGGGTGTCAAACTCATTGTAGTTCATGGGCAATACACAGTCTAATTTAATGTCAAAGAGGCTGGAGCGCTAAAATCATAACAGACAATATAATAATAAATTTCCCCTTCATTTTATCCATCCATCCATTATCTGAGCCGCTTCTCCTCACTAGGGTCGCGGGCATGCTGGAGCCTATCCCAGCTGTCATCGGGCAGGAGGCGGGGTACACCCTGAACTGGTTGCCAGCCAATCGCAGGGCACATAGAAACAAACAACCATTCACACTCACAGTCATGCCTACGGGCAATTTAGAGTCTCCAATTAATGCATGTTTTTGGGATGTGGGAGGAAACCGGAGTGCCCGGAGAAAACCCACGCAGGCACGGGGAGAACATGCAAACTCCACACAGGCGGGGACGGGGATTGAACCCCGCACCTCAGAACTGTGAGGCTGACACTCTAACCAGTCGGCCACCGTGCCGCCCCCTTCATTTTAATGCCGAACAAAACAAGTACATTCTGAAAATCTTTAGATTTACTTACAAAACAACCTCAGATTTCTTGAGAATATTTTCCTGCAGTTTGTCATCTACATATGTGCATAATAACTGATCACAGTAATTGTATTTTAAGACTAAAAATGACTGTCTATTTGGAACTGAAGAATATAGTTTTAATTTAAAATTCAATCAACTTATGAAGACCTAGGAATTGTTACCATTCCATTTTTGACATGAGCATGATGACTCTCAAAATTATCCTTGGTCTCCACTACCACAATAACTTATGTATTTTTTCACTTTCAAATTCATCCTGCGAGCAGGATTGTACCCCCTTGTGGGCCGGTTGTGGCTCACGGGCTGTATGTTTGACACCCCCACTCTAAATTGTCCATGAGGTGAATATGAATGGTTGGTTGTCTGTATGTGCCAACCAGTTCAGAGTCTACCACCACTCTTGTCCTAAGTCAGCTGGGATAGACTCTTAATGAGAACAAGCACAATAGAAAAAAAAAGATGAATGGATGGATACAGTTCTCATGAATGTATGTAATGTAAGTATGAATGTTCTTTATCTAATCAGTAACAGTCTGCATTGTATATTAGTGATGTACACACATTTGTCACGTAGTTTACTGGTAACAGTTACTTTCATTATTTATTATATTCAGTTTTATTAAATAATGGCTGCATCATGGAACATTCATATACGTTAAAGCTTTAAACGATCAGTTATATATAGGCTTGGCCTGTGTAATGCAGCTCTCGCTCACCTCTGTTATTTAGTTAATTGCTAAAGCATGTACAGGAATACGACAGATTCCCCTGTTTTTTAAAAGTTATTCCTCAGACTGGCTACCTTTAGACCGTTATATAAAGCACAAGGACATAATAAGAGGATGCCTTTCGACTGCCCCAGGGCAGCTGTGGCTACACAAGTAGCTTACCACCATCAGGGTGTGACTGATGAGTGTGTGAATAATGCATGAAATTGTCTTGTGCCTAGAAAAGCGCTATATAAATGTTTAGAAAATGAATTTGCCTCAAAGTGCCTGATTGCAAGAAAATGTAGAAAATAGTGGATTTTGGGAAAGCAATACATCAGATTTGGTGTGTTAATAGAGAATCATGGTGTTGAGAGTCCAATGGGCAGCTTGAATTAGTTGTTGGCTCAGTCTAGTTTGGGAAATATTGAAATACAACACAGTAATTAATCATTCCATTTTGTTCCACTGATGGAAACTAGAGCAGTAGTGCGAGATGTACAAATTTGCCGTATATAACAAGCCATAAACAGGGATGTAGACAAACAAGAAAACAACAGCAAATCAAGCTAATAGCCTATTATATTTCCTGTCTGGTCACTTCAGATGTGCAATATTGTGATTATACTGTAAAAACAGCGATGAGTTTTAATATGACACAGTCGTACTCTTCCTTTTACTGACCTTTGTACAATTAAAATTAAGCAACGAGGCTGCCGCAGAGCAGCAGTAATTTGAATCTCTGAATACATTCATTGAACGCAAATTTGAGTATCCAGTGGCAGATATCCCTTCACGGTCACCTCTCCATATCAACAGTGCACACATAGTGTGCCGGGCAGTCACTTTCCCTTTTCAGGAGGGCTAATGTTAACATATTATTAGGATGCAATCCAGGATGTTGTCATTTCAGAGCCAGGTTTGATATAAAGTGGTAAGTGGGCTCCTCAAAATGTATTAGGACATAAATTAATGGGCAATTGCATTTAATATTACATGCGTTCCAGGGGGGCTGCCGTCTACAGGATTTCTCTATCCTGGAGCTATGAGAAATGCACTGTGAGTAACAATAACAAAGACGCTAAAGACACCATACAAAATAGGTGTGATCATTCAAAGCAGTCAGGAATAGTAAATCTGTGCGCGCAACTTAAGCGTATGTGATTCTACTCTCTTCGACATTCATTGAACCAATCAGATGGTAATGTAACTTATCGACATTTGTAGTTTTCACATTTTATCCTGGGCCACTAGTGAAGAACATTGCAGTACGCTGTCTCTAATTATCCTACTAAAACAAACCAAACTATTGTTCAGAATCCTTTGCAATCTATTAGACTTTAAAAAAAAGAGCATTGTTTAAAAAAGAAAAAAAAAACATACACACAATTGTATTCAATGGTTTTGTTCCGTTTATTTTAGGGGCTGCTTTTTTTTTCAATCCTGTATTATTTTTTTCTTTTTTTTTTTTTTACAGAAAGTCAGAATTAAATCACTGTCTCTGAACAAATTTATTCAAATGCAATCCGCAATGAAATTCATAGGATACAATGGTCTAGGTCATCATAGAAATACTCTTAACGCCTTGGGCGTACATGTGCATTTTGGTCAGTGGCAGTACACGAGTTAAGTTATTGCATAGTATAGTAGTAGCATGTCTTATCACAATATATTGTGTATATATTTTTTGTATTAATAATTACACTTCTACATTTTGTTTCCACTTCTTAGTTTGAGAAAGGATTGATTAATATAATTGATGTTTCAAAAGTGAATTCTCACTATGGTGAAAATGTCTCAAATAGTGAAAATAAATCAAATTTTAGTACTTTAAATATTATTTACAAATAAATATCATTCAGCAGAATTGCAACTTTGTCATATTTGATGTCAATTTGATTTCACCATGCGTCTTGTCACTCACACATACAGTACAGTAATAGCATGGAATGGTCTTTCAAGCCTTTGCTCCCCTCGTGCTATTCACGTTAATTAAACGCCTGGTTTTATGTTTATTTTATAATTACTTTTTTTTTTTACCAATAATTTGTTTATTGTCAATTAGGGCAGGCTAGTGATACATTTGACATACTGTATGATAAACTGATTAAAACAAGGATTGCCAGGCAAAACCTTTGTTGCTCATCTCCGTCCACTGAAATAATGACCAGCAGACGTGTAACAAGTGACCTGCATAAATAATTTACATAGAAATTATTCAAATCAGTCATCATAATTAATGACATGGCAAAAACTTTGACAAGTGCAGAGCAGACGTTTGACTCCCAAGATTGTCCGGTCTGCGTGGTTTGATGATGTTATGTTGAAAAAAGGGAAAGTAGCTGTCTTCTTGCTGCAGTGTTGCAGCCACAGTTATGCTTATGCAAATATTATGTGCAGTAGGTTTTCAAATTTGAGAGATCATTCGTTTGGCCCACATAAATCATCAAAGTCTATCCCCCTTCCCCTAAGCCAAACCTCCCCACCTCCACTGCCACCCATTGATATGACCTGTGGCAAATCAGCCAACAGCAAAAGGTAGCACTGAATACATTAAGTGGGATTCTGGCAGAGTTTACTGGCATTTGAAGGAACATGAATGTTAATGAGATGGCAGCTTAGTAAGCATCAACAACCTCCAACAAACAAAACAGGCAGTGGTCAGTCTTACACCTTCATTTGTGATCATAAAAAAATGCTGGATACGGTATGCATCCCTGTATGTACGTACTTAAATTACAGTGTTTTATACCAGTATTTGGATACCTACTCACAGACCACACAATTATGTGTTCTGCACATTGCATATAGCACAAACCAAATGAAAGTCATTTGGGTGACAAAGCACAAATGAGACGTGAAGTCCACCTTAGTGGACCATCCTCCCTCCTTCCCTTTCTGCTGCTACCTCCTAATTATATTCCTGAGATCAATTTGCTCACTGGCTATCACATGGCACCACCACTGCACCATATTAAATCTGATCCAATTCCCCAGAAGTCAAAGCCCACCATAGAGACAGAGTACTTACCAGGACTGTCATGCAGAGAATTCTAATTCAAGCAGCTCCATGTTGCCAAGGAAATTCAAAATGCCTCCAAAAGCATGGAGACAGGGATGCAGCAAACAAGACAGGCTCAGATCTAAGAGCTAAAGGTGGATGTATGTCCAATAGCAATTAGAATCCCTTTTCAATTTCAATTGGGGCATCCGCAAAATGCCTTCATCCTCTCCAGATGCGCTAAATCCAGCTGCACTGATAAGCTGATATGTAAACACACAGGCGGCTGTGCTGCCTCGCAAACGCTCACATACATGCTGCACCTAGCAGAGACGGAGAGGAGGATGGAGGGAGGGGTGGCGGATGAGAGCGGTGGAAGGAGGAGCTGCAGTGCCCTGGAAGAATGAGAGGACACATGAAGAGAGTTGAAAAGAAAGAGAAAGAACTGTCCTTTTGTTGCCCTGGCAGCAACATCACCTGGTGGTTGTTTTCTTTTCATGTAGGGATTTTTTTGCAAAAATAAACCACACTGCTGGTTGTGTGTGAGAGAGGGCGAAAGTCACATATAGTGGTGACAAAGAAATGGAGGTTAGAGAGGAAGACGTATGGATTCACAAATATAGGCTACAGCGGAGGGATGAAGATAAGGGTCGATATTATGACAGCTAAGAGTAAATTTTGTAATTACGAGAATAGTTTTTTTTTTAAACTCAGACATTGGCTCATTTGTTGTTGGCGATTGGCAGGGAACTTGAAGCGGTTCTAGAGTGTCGATAAGGATGGACAAATGCTTAATTTATTGCCCTACTTATGGGTAAATTCCAATTGAAGTGATCATTATCATCATCAGTGAAACCCATTTTTGTTTTGAGTGCGGTGTTAGGTGTTTGATGCTGAGGCTTAACAGTACTAAGTGCTGCTGCAGGACCACAAAATCTGGTAGTGCCAAGGAAGCTCCGTCAGGGAGTTTTCATGGGAAATGATGTGGCAGAGGATTTAGTGGCGTGGACATGAGGAGCTCCTTACCTCTCAATGAGTCATGTGACAATACTACCAGAAAGCAGAGCAAAGTATTCATTTGGTACATTTTATTTTTCTGTGTTATTATTTCCATTGATGAATCCAAATCCAAAGATACAATGGTTTTTTTTCGATGTAAAATCAATGTTTATATTACTTGTCATTATTGTTTCAAAACCTCTTGAGTCTTTGTCTGTGATCTACTGCCCAACGTAGAGTGTAAGTGAAGTAAAAGTCTAAAGTATACAGTGTTTAACAAAAAAGAACAACTGCAGCATTGCATTACAATGGCTTGCAAAGTTTTGGTCTGTAGTAGTATTTAGAGCAGTGGTCATCAAAAAGGGGTCCTCATGGAGCTTAAAATATGACTGTGATGTATCATCACATAAATTTGACATCATTGCGTGCATACAGCATTTCTTGCTACATGTTACGCTAGATAAACATTTTATTTCATTGAATTAACTTTGATTAACTTCCTTCTTACTTAACAGGTCATGAATATTTATGTTGAAATATTGAGAAAATATGAATCCCTACACATATGGTAGTTATTGTACAGTATGTCCCTTGTTTAGAGTAAAGTTTTTAAATACCTTACATGCACTTAGTGTTACCCAGATGTTATTTCACATAAACAACAACATTGAAAAGCCATCTTGTAAACCTACATAATGTGCTTTAACGTAGTTAATAAGCAAGTTAATTAGAAAACTAAAACACAAACCTTTAGGAAATAGTTAATCTCCATTTGCATTAATTATAAATAAGCAAATCACTGGGCAAAATGTGTGTTGAGCAGTGTGCCTTCCAAAATCTACAACGAAGTAGTTCACAAAAGTTAATTGTTTAACAATGATGAAAGCATAATATCAGAAGCTGGACAAATAAATTAACCATACAATACATCAAAAAATGATCTAGTCTAGGGCACTACAGTACAATGTACAGAACAGTATAAAAACAAACTCTTAAGATTCATGTGAGCTGAATAGTTCAGTAGTCTCGTCCCAGCATTAGACATTGATGTTCAGCAAAAACGTACTGAAAAAAACATTGTCAATTAAAATGTTTGGATAAAGGAAATCAAATGTTTGAAAGGTCCCGTATTTTGGCTATTGAGACCTCCATAGAGTGGCTCCATAAAAATTTCATTTAAAAAAAAAAACAACAAAAAAAACAACCTTGGTTTTGTTATGCGAGTGTCCAGAAAAGGCCCTCTGACAGCTACTTCTGTTTGACCCATTTTTCGATCTGCTTTGTCCATATTTGGCGAAGACTGCCCCGTTTCCTCTGATAGGTTGCCTCCATGTAGAAGACCCACTTGTGAAGGCACACGTGTTTGTTATGTTGACTGCGCTGGCTCGGGAGCAGAGGGGTATGTGGAGATCTTTGCTAGTGACATAGATATGATGAGAAAATCCAATGACCTGCTTTCAGGTCTCTCGGCAGAAAAACGTCTTTATTTCATATTTCATATGTTTACTGAGGCACCATAGAGACAATATTACATCGCAAATACTAGAAAAAGTTGGTTTGGCAAAATAATGTACGTATGTCTCCTTTAAACTGTCCGTTGAACCTCTTATTAAATACTGTATAATACAGTGGTGCCTTGAGATACGAGTGCGTTGAAATCCATTTCTTTTCTTTCCTTATTTAATCTTCCATTTCTTTTCAATGGGTATCTTTCCCCGTTGAAAAGAAATGGACCTCAAGGCACTCGAGATCCGAGTGTTTAGAGATACGAGTGCCACAGAACTAATTAAACTCATATCTCAATGCACCACTCTTTTTGTTTTTTAATTAATTAATTACTCAAGAGGATGTTTCTCTCCCAGATGTCACTAAAAATAAGTAAATTTGACGTCTTTTTGGCTAAATTTGGACATTTATTCATAGAATACTGTGAAGTAACATCAATTCATATTGATGTGATGGTTTAATTGTGAAGAGTGAAAGTGTCTTCTATCAGGTCTGTTCAGTAAGGTTTAGACACAAGATTATTTTGTTTTTCAGGCATGCTATCTCTAATATAAAGTGCCTCTGTTCTATCTACCAACATATCCTCCCCCCCCCCCACCCCCACCCCCACACACACAAGACACACAAAGCACCTACCTTATTTGCTCTCTCTGCGACAACAGCAACGAAGAATTAAATGATTCGCACACAGCACAGGAGGCTGCTTGGGGTTGCACTTACCACTTTAAGTGAAAGCTTGAAGGGCTTTTAAAGCCATGTTGTCTTGTTTTTGTCATATTTAACCACAATGTTGGGGAAAGGGCTAGCCCGTCTGTTAATACGGAAGGTGTGACTGCGTCAGCAGATTAAATGAACAAAATGAGAAGGAATGGAGAAGGTCTCGTGAGGATTATTTATGATACAATTATTACGGCCAGACATAGTTGGACGTTAAATACATGTATCAGGGCTAATGAAAGCAGTCTGAGTTCATTACTTTGGATTTAGGCTCCCTAACTTCATCATGACGTCTCTAAAAACCTCATCAAGCCTTGTGATGAAAATTTATAGCTTTCTCTGATGAGATTGACAGTGATATGAGCTTCTGAACATATTTAATCGGATTTTCAATGTTACATTTAAATTGGTTGCCAAATGCACAGTCTGGATCAGATCTTGATGAAAATTGATTTGACTTTACACTTTTTGACTTTATAGGAATTATCAGTCAAATTTGTAACATGTGGACAAAGATGATTTTTTTTAGTAAGAGATGCCTGGGCCATTAGGGGTTTGCGGTGTCCCAATAATCATTGGAGCTAAGTTGTCGGGTCTTTATGCCCCTGGCGGGGTCACCCAAGGCAAACAGGTCCGAGGTGAGTGACCAATGACCTCCTATGGTGATATAACATATGGACCTCAGCTTCCTTGGAGTTGGGGCTCGATGGCAAGCAGCTGAGGACCCAGCTGGGCACAGCCCAAAGAGGTAACACGAGTCCCCCTTCATATGGGCTCAACAACTGTGGGAGGGACCAAGAGGGTCAGGTGCAAAGTGTGCTGGGTGGCGGCCAAAGGATGCAGCACGTGCAGTGCTTGTTTCGTGCAGATGCAGCTGTAGAGGCTAATGTCACTAATAATTTATTAGTGACCTCAGTACAGCATTGTTTTCTTTTGCTGTCAAATTCTCAAATGGGCACCAGGCAGCACCTGCAGCTGTTTCTGCATGCGACAAGCACCACACTTGCCACACATTGTTTTTGTTTTTATAATTGTGAGAAGCCAGAATTGAATTCCAAATTAAAATTAAACTGTGATTCACTGGCGACCAGTTCAAGGTGGACCCTGCCTCTCGCCCAGAGTCAGCTGGGATAGGCGCTAGCTCACCCGCGACACTAGTGAGGCTAAACGGAATAGAAAATGGATGGATGGATGGATTAAAATTGCATTAAATGCCCAGCTCATACGTTAAAACTGTAAATGGTTTTGTCTAAATTGCAAGCTGTTATTTAGCCACTGTGTCTTCATTGATAAATTACATGCAGAAGCCTACAGTCCCGTGAAAAAGTATTGGCCCCCTGATTACCTCCAGACCTGTTCAAACAAGAAATTACTTAGAATCTGTCCGGACAAAATCAAGTTGGACAAACGATCTAAAAGAAGTTATAACAAATTCCAGAACATTTGATAAATAAAGTAATTGACATATCAATCCGGAAAGAGTTACAAAATATTTTTTTAAGGTTTTAAGATTCCAGCGAACCATAGGGAGAGCCATTATCCTCACATGGAGAAAACATGGAACAGTGGTGAACCTTCCCAGGAGCGGCCGGCCAACAAAGATTACCCCAAGAGAACAGCAATGGCCACAAAGGAACTCAGGACAACTTCGAAAGAGCTGCAGTCCTCCCTTGTCTCAGTCAAGGTCAGTGTTCATGACACAACAATAAGGAAGAGACTGGGCAAAAATGTCATCCGTAGCAGAGTTCTAAGGCAGAAACTACTGTTGACCGTAAAGAACATATAGGCTCGTCTTACTTTTGCAAAAAAAAACATTTGAATGATTCCCAAGACTTTGGGGTGAATATTATATGGACTGACGAGAGGAAAGATGAGCTTTTTGGAAGGTGTGTGTCGAGTTACTTCTGGCGGAAATGTAGCACAGAATTTCAGAAAAAGAATATCATACCAACAGTCAAACGTGGTGGTAAAGTGATGGTCTTGGGCTGCTTAGATCCTTTAGGACCTGGACAACTTGCTGTGATTGATAGAACCATGAATTCTGCTCTAGACGAGTGTCTAGAAAAGGTCCCTCTGACAGGTAATTCTGTTTTGTATCCACTTTGTACATATTTGTCTAAGACCGCCCCCTTTCCTCTGAATGGTTTCCACTTGTGAGAGCACATTGGCTCCGATCAGAAAGGGAAGGCGTAGATCTTCGCTAGTGACGTAGATATGCTGAAGAAAATTCGAATGACCTGATTTCAGCGGAAAAACATCTGGAGCTCAGGAATGCGTGGACGATTTTAATTTTTACTTCATATGTTTACTGAGGCACCATAGAGCCAATATTACATCCAAAATACTAGAAAAGGTTGGTTAGGCAAAATATGTCCCCTTTAAGTTTGTTGTCTTTATGTAACACGATTTTACAATATTCCCAACTGTTTGGCAAACACAATTGTGTGCCAAAATATTAAGTAGATTCATCCATCCATCCATCTGTCCGTCCATCCATCCATTTTCTATAGTGCTTGGCCTCACTAGGGTCGTGGGTGAGGTGGAGCCTATGCCAGCTGACTTTGGCTGATGGAGGTGATACACCCTGAATTGGTCACCAGTTAATTGCAGGTCTCATGTAGACAAACAACCATTCACACTTCAGACAATTTAGTCTCCAATGAACCTAACATGCATGCTTTTGTGATGTGAGAGGAGAACACCAGGAGAACACACAAGCAAGCATGGGGAGAATATGCAAACTCCACACATGAGCCTGGATTTAAACCCATAGCCTCAGAACGGCGGCTGTGCCAACTACTCATTCACTGTGCTACCTGGAAGAAACATTTAATCTCAAGTATCTCAAACTTCAACGTTGTGGTAAAGATAGTGAAAGAGAGCCACCTTGTGGAGTAGCACTGAAACAACAGCTTTCTATTAAGAGGGAAACAAGGTAGTAAAAGTAATATCCATCCATCCATTTTCTGAGCTGCTTCTCCTCACTAGGGTCGGGGGCGTGCTGGAGCCTATCCCAGCTATCATCGGGTAGGAGGCGGGGTACAACCTGAACTGGTTGCCAGCCAATCGCAGAGCACATATAAACAAACAACCATTCGCACTCACATTCACACCTACGGGCAATTTAGAGTCGTCAATTAACCTACCATGCAAGTTTTTTGGGATGTGGGAAGAAACCGGAGTGGCCAGAGAAAACCCAGGCAGGCACGGGGAGAACATGCAAACTTCACACAGACGGGGCCGAGGATTGAACCCTGTTCCTTAGAACTGTGAGGCAGACGCTCTGATACTAGACTTCAAAATTATTATCCATCCATCCATTTTCTGAGCCGCTTCTCCTCACTAGGGTCGCGGGCGTGCTGGAGCCTATCCCAGCTGTCATCGGGCAGGAGGCGGGGTACACCCTGAACTGGTTGCCAGCCAATCGCAGGGCACATAGAAACAAATAACCATTCGCACTCACAGTCATGCCTACGGGCAATTTAGAGTCATCAATTAACCTACCATGCATGTCTTTGGGATGTGGGAGGAAACCGGAGTGCCCGGAGAAAACCCACGCAGGCACGGGGAGAACATGCAAACTCCACACAGGCGGGGCCGGAGATTGAACCCGGGTCCTCAGAACTGTGAGGCTGACGCTCTAACCAGTCGTCCACCGTGCCAACCAAAATTATTATTATTTTTTTAAATCAACGGTTGTCATTGTTGTTATTCCTATTATGTGAAAAGTACTTTCATTGCACATCTACAAGAAGAACAATTCAGTCAATCATACTATTATTTGGCAAATCCAGCTGCTCTGCTACACAAACATGATTTTACGACCTTCTTATAGTGTGAGATTCACTTTAAAAGTATTTACTGTGTTACATGCAGATATATTCAGTGAATAACCCCCAGAAGAGCCAAAACACAAAGCTTCCTCTGGCATGATGCTGACTTCACTAGGACCGTGGCAAAGAACACCCTCCAGTGAGTGTGACCTACTTGAGAAATGACATACAGAATCTGCCGAGATCTTTTTCTTTTCCTTCTGCTGTCACACCTGTCCTAAAAATTACAGAAAATGACAGTGAGCGCTGAGGTGATTGTGTTTTAAAGTAATGCTGATACATACTAACATAAAAATGGAAAAGGAACTATCGATGAGGCGGCACGGTGGACGACTGGTTAGAGCGTCAGCCTCACAGTTCTGAGGACCCGGGTTCAATCCCCGGCCCCGCCTGTGTGGAGTTTGCATGTTCTCCCCGTGCCTGCGTGGGTTTTCTCCGGGCACTCCGGTTGCCTCCCACATCCCAAAAACATGCATGAATTGGAGACTCTAAATTGCCCGTAGGCATGACTGTGAGTGTGAATGGTTATTTGTTCCTATGTGCCCTGCGATTGGCTAGCAACCAGTTCAGGGTGTACCCCGCCTCCTGCCCGATGACACCTGGGATAGGCTCCAGCACGCCCGCGACCCTAGTGAGGAGAAGCGGCTCAGAAAATGGATGGATGGATGGACTATCGATGATACACTTCTGCTGTTAAAGGCTGACTGTTAAAGGCTGTTTGGCTAGATAGTGAGAAAGAAAGTGAAATGGTATTGGACGGTTATGAACTATTTACAAGGAACAGGGGAATAGAAAAGGTGGTGGGTAGCAATATATACGGTATGGATAAAACCTTGAAATGCAGTAAACTTGACTATATGACTAACACAATAGAAAATGTGGTGAAGATTCTAACAATTGAAATACACACACACAAAAAAAGCAAGTAACATACAGAGACAACAGTTCTCTGTCAATTGACTGTCTGTTGTCGTACTAGAGCGGCTCCAACTACCGGAGACAAATTCCTTGTGTGTTTTTGGACATACTTGGCATATAAAGATGATTCTGATTCTGATAATGATAAGCTGCATTGATAGAGCACCAGGATCATGCCTCGAAATATCCATCCATCCATCCATGCATCCATCCATCCGCGCGAGTTTGTGTCCGGACCAAAACACAACAGTTTTGTCATGTAGCTCTTCAATTGTGACTGCCCAAACTTGGATATTTCAGCCCACTTCTAACCTGAGAAAGAAATTTGCGGTAAGGTGCAGATGTTTCTATTGTTGTTGTGACAGTGGATATGGCAACATTAGCACACATGTAGTGTACTGACTAAAATGTGTTGAACTGTATTTGTTTGAATTGCTGTTGTGAAAACTAGTTAAAAGTTTGTTTGGTTCTTTGTGTGGATGGATACTGGGGTTTCCTGCGTCCCGAGGGGTCTGTGAACATTTCAGGTTTTTTTTTGTTTTAATGATTGATTGAAGGGGTGGTGGTCCAATGGGATTGGGGGAAGGAGGTGAGTCGTGAAGAGGAAGAGCGGGAGATGCGGGACCAGAGAGAGAGACTTTTTTTGGCGGGGGTCTGCACCTGGTTTTTGGACACGAACGGATGCTTGGACTGTTTTTGGAAACGAACGGATGCTTGGACTGTTTTTGGACACGAACGGATTCTTGGACTGTTTTGAACGCGAACGGATTTACTATTTCAAAGCCACGGGTCCTGCCTGCTCAACGCCACCGGGCTGCCGCTTCGACGCTACGGGATCCAGTCGCTGTGCCTACTGAAGCGTTTTGAGGGCTCGTTCCTACGACAATCGGTTTGGGTTTTTCCCCCCAGTGAACTGAGGGTTCAACGGTTTTGTGAGTACTGCCCAGTAGGGCTACATGTGGGGGCTCGTCCGGGATCGTTATTGTTCACTAGTGTATTGGTGAGCAAAGAGGAAAAAAAAAAAAAGGAAGAAATTCGGTCAATGTTGACCGGGGTTGTAATAGTACTGTAATCACAATACTGAGTGTGTTTTGTGTGACTGGTTTTGAAAAAAAACAAAACTCAAAACAAAACATGGAGTCCGAACAAATAATCAAATGGTGTGACGACAAAGGTATTGATGTTAAGAAATCTATTGTGCTTAGCGGGGTTTCTCTTGATGTTACTGATGAGAACATTTATAAGGTACTTGATGAAGTTAAAATTTTTGGTCGCACTAAAATCAGAGGACGGTGTCTAACACGCACAAACAACAATCAGTCCGTATTAGTTGAGACCACAGATGACATGACTAAAACTGACTTACCTGAACAGTTGGTTGCTGGGGACCCGTCAGACTTGTGGGTAGTAAGTGTCCCTGATTTTCAGACTTTCCATGTGACTAGTGACAAAAGAGGTTTCCAATCCAAGCTAGTATCATTCTTAGCCAGTGAAGGAAAGACTTTAGATGATGTGACAGGTTTGCTTAAGACCACGCCTGCCCCACCCACTGTTCCTGACTTGAACACAGAGCTTGTCAATGCCATCTCTTTGCTTGTGGAAAAATGTCAAGCCCCGCCTATGGACGGACAATGCTATCGAAAACTTCGCTTCTTCTCGGGCATAAAGCCAACGCTACCTGGAGAAGAGGAGTATGACTCTTGGGCGGAACAGACCACCCACCTGCTAGATGAGTGGCAATGTTCTGATGTTGTCAAGAAACAGAGAATCGCTGAAAGTCTCAAAGGGCCTGCAGCAGATATTGTCCGGGGTTTAAGAGCCACTAACCCCAGTGCCACTGCCAATGAGTATCTTAAGGCCCTAGAAACAGCTTTTGGGACCACAGATAGTGCAGCTGATCTCATGGTAAAGTTCCGTAACACACTCCAGCAAGAAACTGAGAAGTTGTCAGGATACTTACTCAGGTTAGACAAACTGCTGCACGCTGTTCATCGGAAAGGTGGGATCGACGTCACTGACATGAACAGGACACGCATCGAGCAAATTGCTAGAGGTGCACTCACTCATGATTTTGCTGCACTTCGTATAAGGATGACTTACAAGCTAAAGCCCGCTCCAAGCTTCACAGAGCTCCTTCGTGAGGTAAGAGAAGAAGAGGGGATGGTTCTTGAAAGAGAAAGAGTGAAGAATGTTGTTTCTTCATCTGCGGTTAAGTGTGCAGGTTGTGCTACGGCGTCAGTGGTGTCAAAACAACCAGAGTCTGCACCATCAGTAGCTGTTGGAGTGGAGACCGACCATGCCATAGAGAGTCTGAAGAAGGAAATTCAGGGGCTTAAAAGTGATATTGCACGTCTGCTATCTGTCTCTGTCGCTACATCAGAAAGTCCACCACAGCATCCAATCCAGAACCACACTCAAAAAGCTGCTGTAAAATATGCAAGTGGGAAAGAGAGAACTCCCAGATTTCAATATGGTGCAGATGTTTTTTGCTACAAATGTGGTGAAGATGGTCATTTTCAGCGGGAGTGTGAAAACCCAGAGAATCTCCGAAAAGTAAATAAGCGTCTCCTGAAAGCAAAACAGCTGATGGGAAACTTCCCAGGAGCTCAGTAAAGGAACGGCCTGATGCTCTGGAGAGAACACGTTCCACAAAGTGTGATACGCTAAAAGAAAGCAAGGCTGATTTGCCAGAGGGTTTAATTGGACCTAGTTCTGTTGTTCCTGTACAAGTTGAGGGCATTTACGCCAAAGCTTTGCTTGATAGTGGGTCCCAAGTTACCCTGCTGTACCGCTCCTTTTATGACAAGTATCTGAAACACCTGCCCTTGACCCCTATTGAGTGCTTGGAGATTTGGGGCCTCAGTGTAGACCGATATCCATATGATGGTTATATGTGTTTGAAACTTGAGTTTGCTGGAGATGTAGTGGGTGTAGCTAAGACCATAGAAACACTTGTGCTTGTGTGTCCAGACCCAGTCATGAAAGGTGAGATTTCTATTGTGGTTGGCACAAACACTTCCATAGTTCGGAGCCTATTTCATTCCTGCAAGACACAAAACGGAGATAATTTCTTACATAACATGTCTGTTCACCCCTCAATAAAAGAGGCTTATGAGAAGTTTCGGAGCACCCCAGATGACACAGCTGACCTAAAAAGAGGAACAGTCTGGTTCACTCGAGAGAAGCCCTTAGTCCTGTCTCCTGGGGGCGTTGCAAAAGTGGTTGGCGTGCCAAAATTTGTGGGGGGGTTTTCTGGTCAGGCTGTTCTTGTAGAACGCCCAGAGGAGGGTTACTTCCCTGAAGAACTGTTAGTGATGCCCGTTGTTGATAAAGCAAGTGCTGTTCATTGTCGTCGTATCACAGTAACTTTGAGAAATGTATCAAATCATTCTGTGACATTGAAACGTGGTATGCAAATTGCTCATTTGCACAGGGTGGATGTAATAAATGCAGTCCCTGAAAAGAAGTCCTCTAAGCCGTCCACATCTCAACTATCCCCTTCGTCTTTCAACTTCGCAGATTCTCCTGTGCCTCCTGAGTGGAAGGAGAGGCTGTGTCAAAGAATGATGGAAAGGAAAGAGGTTTTCTCCTGTAGTGAGTTTGACGTTGGTTGTGCAAAGAGCACACAACACAGCATTCGAGTGACGGAGGACAAACCATTCAGAGAACGCTCTAGACGCTTACCTCCAAAGGATTTGGAGGATGTGAGAAAACATTTAAATGATTTGAAAGAAGCTGGAATAATTTCAGAGTCTAGAAGCCCCTATGCGTCACCTATCGTTGTGGTCCGAAAGAAAAATGGGACCATACGTATGTGCGTGGATTACAGGACATTAAACAGGAGAACAATTCCTGACCAGTATACAGTCCCACGTGTGGAGGATGCCCTGACATGCCTGAGTGGTAGCAAATGGTTCAGCGTGCTTGATCTCCGAAGTGGCTACTATCAGATCCCTTTATGTGATGCTGACAAAGAAAAAACGGCATTTACCTGTCCGGCAGGATTTTATCAATTTGAGAGAATGCCACAAGGCATCTGCGGAGCACCAGCCACGTTTCAGCGTATCATGGAAAGGACGGTTGGTGATATGAATCTGCTGGAAGTGTTAGTGTACCTTGATGATGTCATTGTTTTCGGGAGAACAATGGAGGAACATGAGCAGCGCCTTCTTAAAGTGCTTGACAGATTAAAGGAAGAGGGACTTAAATTATCTTTGGATAAATGTCAGTTCTGCTGTCCCTCTGTAACCTATCTTGGGCATGTCGTTTCTAGCAATGGCATTGCTACTGATCCTTCAAAGATCGAAGCTGTGAAGTCGTGGCCACGCCCAGAGAACATCACTGCTCTCCGTTCATTTCTTGGGTTTTGCGGATACTACCGACGGTTTGTGAAAGACTTTTCCAGAGTCTGTCATCCGCTCAATCAGCTACTGCAGGGCTGCATTGTGACTGGAAGGCCAGGAGGAAAGACTAAAATGGAAAAGAACAACAAAGAGAACTCAAAAACAGAGTGGTACCACCCCTCAGAGCCGTTTGGGGCAAGGTGGAATGAAGACTGTGAGAAAGCTTTTGAGAAATTAAAGGTCAGTCTTACAGAATCACCTGTCCTAGCAATCGCAAACCCAAATCTGGCTTATGTTCTGCATGTTGATGCAAGTAGAGAAGGTTTAGGAGGTGTCCTCTATCAGGACCAAGGAGAAGGTTTGCGTCCGGTTGCATTTGTAAGTAGGAGCCTCTCTCCGTCAGAAAAAAATTATCCCACGCATAAACTTGAATTTCTGGCTTTAAAATGGGCTGTCACTACCAAGCTGCATGATTATCTCTATGGAGTCAAGTTTGAGGTTCACACAGACAATAACCCGTTAACATATGTCTTAACCACTGCTAAGTTGGACGCAACAGGACATAGATGGTTAGCGGAGCTATCAATGTATGATTTCAGCCTGAAATATCGCTCTGGAAAACAAAACATTGATGCAGATGCCTTGTCACGGCGTCCTCATGCTGACAGCGATGTGTCTGGTGAAGAGGAAGTGTCCATGTCTCCTACCAGCGTCCAAGCTGTCTGTCACATGTCGTCAATTAGAACACCTTATCCTCACCGTTGCAGAGCTGTGGATCTCCTGGGCTCATCCAAGCATGCTGTACCTAGAGCTTATTGTAGTGTGTTATCTGTAAGCACTCAGCCACTGCCCCAAATGTCTTTAGCTGACATCTCACATTCTCAGCAGGAAGACCCATGCATCGGAGAAGTGTGGTGTGCTGTTGTGCAGAACTTTGCGGACCGGGCTAACAAACGAAAACATCCGGATGTGTCATTGTTGTTAAAAGAGTGGGAAAAGTTAAAGGTCAAGGACTCTGTACTGTACCGAATCAGTAAGCCTCCCAACAAACCAGTTCGACAACAACTCTTACTCCCACAGAAGTTCCGAGAAACTGTTCTTCAGTCTTTGCATGACCAGTCAGGTCACCTTGGGTTTGACAAAACCTATGGGTTGGTGCGAGAGAGATTTTACTGGCCTCGTATGAAAACACAGGTTGAGACGTATTGTAAAAATTGTCCAAGGTGTATTCAGAGAAAAACGCTGCCCAAGAGAGCTGCTGGGTTGTCACATCTTACCAGTGAGGGGCCGATGGATCTTGTCTGTATGGATTTCTTGACAATTGAGCCTGACTCCAGAAACATTTGTAATGTTCTTGTAATTACAGATCACTACACACGTTATGCTCAAGCTTTTGCGACTAAGGATCAAAAGGCGTCAACAGTTGCTAAGGTCCTGTGGGAACAATATTTTGTCCACTATGGTCTACCGAAGCGAGTACACTCGGATCAAGGCAGAGATTTCGAGAGCCGCCTCATTCATGAACTGTTGAGTATGCTTGGTATAAAGAAGTCTAGAACCACACCCTACCACCCGCAGGGTGACCCGCAACCTGAGCGTTTCAATAGAACTCTTCTCAACATGCTCGGTACTCTTGATGCGCAGGACAAAAGTAAATGGAGTAAATACATCAGTCAGCTGGTGCATGCATACAACTGCACGCTAAATGAGTCAACAGGCCACTCGCCATATCTTCTCATGTTCGGTCGAGAGGCTAGACTGCCAGTAGATGTGGCATTTGGAGTCTCAAGTGATGGTACATCCACCAAGTCCTATCTGAAATACGTCAAAAACATGAAACGAGAATTACAGACT